>NW_027069097.1:0-283892 GCF_037157495.1 Lathamus discolor | reverse complement strand
TTGGATTCAAATGCACTTTTCGGTAGGAAGGGGGAGATACAGCAATGAGTGTGTCACCATTGCAAAGCTCACTGGGTGCTGAAGTTTCCCAGCAACATCTTTCATACTTGCCCCTTTTATTGTGGGAGCAGAGCTTAAACGTTCGTGCTTTACTCTGCTGTGCTCAGAGAGCACCAGGCACCAGAGATGTTGGATTCAAATGCACTTTTCGGTAGGAAGGGGGAGATACAGCAATAAGTGTGTCACCATTGCAAAGCTCACTGGGTGCTGAAGACGCCCAGCATCATCTTTCACTCCTGACTCCTTTCCTGTGGGAGCAGAGTTCAAACGTTCGTGCTTTACTCTGCTGTGCTCAGAGAGCACCAGACACCAGAGCTGTTGGATTCAAATGCACTTTTCGGTAGGAAGGGGGAGATACAGCAATAAGTGTGTCACCATTGCAAAGCTCACTGGGTGCTGAAGATGCCCAGCAACATCTTTCATTCTTGCCTCTTTTCCTGTGGGAGCAAAGTTCAAACGTTCGTGCTTTACTCTGCTGTGCTCAGAGAGCACCAGACACCAGAGATGTTGGATTCAAATGCACTTTTCGGTAGGAAGGGGGAGATACAGCAATAAGTGTGTCACCATTGCAAAGCTCACTGGGTGCTGAAGATTCCCAGCAACATCTTTCATTCTTGCCCCTTTTCCTGTGGGAGCAAAGTTCAAACGTTCGTGCTTTACTCTGCTGTGCTCAGAGAGCACCAGGCACAGAGATGTTGGATTCAAATGCACTTTTAGGTTGGAAGGGAGGAGGGACAGCTATGTTTGTGTCACCCTGCAAAGCTCACTGTGTGCTGAAGATGTCCAGCAACATCTTTCACTCCTGGCTCTTTTCCTGTGGGAGCAAAGTTCAAACGCTCTTGCTTTACATCGTTCTGCTCAGCCGAGAGCAGGCACCGGAGATGTTGGATTCAAATACACTTTGAGGAACGAAAGTGAGGAGAGACCTCAATGTGCGTGTCACCCTTTCAACTCTCACTGTGTGCTGAAGACGCCCAGCATCATCTTTCACTCCTGACTCCTTTCCTGTGGGAGCAGAGTTCAAACGTTCGTGCTTTACTCTGCTGTGCTCAGAGAGCACCAGACACCAGAGATGTTGGATTCAAATGCACTTTTCGGTAGGAAGGGGGAGATACAGCAATAAGTGTGTCACCATTGCAAAGCTCACTGGGTGCTGAAGATGCCCAGCAACATCTTTCACTCCTGACTCCTTTCCTGTGGGAGCAGAGTTCAAACGTTCGTGCTTGACTCTGCTGTGCTCAGAGAGCACCAGGCACCAGAGATGTTGGATTCAAATGCACTTTTCGGTAGGAAGGGGGAGATACAGCAATAAGTGTGTCACCATTGCAAAGCTCACTGGGTGCTGAAGATGCCCAGCAACATCTTTCATTCTTGCCTCTTTTCCTGTGGGAGCAAAGTTCAAACGTTCGTGCTTTACTCTGCTGTGCTCAGAGAGCACCAGACACCAGAGATGTTGGATTCAAATGCACTTTTCGGTAGGAAGGGGGAGATACAGCAATGAGTGTGCCACCATTGCAAAGCTCACTGGGTGCTGAAGTTTCCCAGCAACATCTTTCATACTTGCCCCTTTTATTGTGGGAGCAGAGCTTAAACGTTCGTGCTTTACTCTGCTGTGCTCAGAGAGCACCAGGCACCAGAGATGTTGGATTCAAATGCACTTTTAGGTTGGAAGGGAGGAGGGACAGCTATGTTTGTGTCACCCTGCAAAGCTCACTGTGTGCTGAAGATGTCCAGCAACATCTTTCACTCCTGGCTCTTTTCCTGTGGGAGCAAAGTTCAAACGCTCTTGCTTTACATCGTTCTGCTCAGCCGAGAGCAGGCACCGGAGATGTTGGATTCAAATACACTTTGAGGAACGAAAGTGAGGAGAGACCTCAATGTGCGTGTCACCCTTTCAACTCTCACTGTGTGCTGAAGACGCCCAGCATCATCTTTCACTCCTGACTCCTTTCCTGTGGGAGCAGAGTTCAAACGTTCCTGCTTTACTCTGCTGTGCTCAGAGAGCACCAGACACCAGAGATGTTGGATTCAAATGCACTTTTCGGTAGGAAGGGGGAGATACAGCAATAAGTGTGTCACCATTGCAAAGCTCACTGGGTGCTGAAGATGCCCAGCAACATCTTTCATTCTTGCCTCTTTTCCTGTGGGAGCAAAGTTCAAACGTTCGTGCTTTACTTTGCTGTGCTCAGAGAGCACCAGACACCAGAGATGTTGGATTCAAATGCACTTTTCGGTAGGAAGGGGGAGATAGAGCAATAAGTGTGTCACCATTGCAAAGCTCACTGGGTGCTGAAGATTCCCAGTAACATCTTTCATTCTTGCCTCTTTTCCTGTGGGAGCAAAGTTCAAACGTTCGTGCTTTACTCTCCTGTGCTCAGAGTGCACCAGGCACCAGAGATGTTGGATTCAAATGCACTTTTAGGTTGGAAGGGAGGAGGGACAGCTATGTTTGTGTCACCCTGCAAAGCTCACTGTGTGCTGAAGATGTCCAGCAACATCTTTCACTCCTGGCTCTTTTCCTGTGGGAGCAAAGTTCAAACGCTCTTGCTTTACATCGTTCTGCTCAGCCGAGAGCAGGCACCGGAGATGTTGGATTCAAATACACTTTGAGGAACGAAAGTGAGGAGAGACCTCAATGTGCGTGTCACCCTTTCAACTCTCACTGTGTGCTGAAGACGCCCAGCATCATCTTTCACTCCTGACTCCTTTCCTGTGGGAGCAGAGTTCAAACGTTCGTGCTTTACTCTGCTGTGCTCAGAGAGCACCAGACACCAGAGGTGTTGGATTCAAATGCACTTTTCGGTAGGAAGGGGGAGATACAGCAATAAGTGTGTCACCATTGCAAAGCTCACTGGGTGCTGAAGATGCCCAGCAACATCTTTCATTCTTGCCTCTTTTCCTGTGGGAGCAAAGTTCAAACGTTCGTGCTTTACTCTGCTGTGCTCAGAGAGCACCAGACACCAGAGATGTTGGATTCAAATGCACTTTTCGGTAGGAAGGGGGAGATACAGCAATAAGTGTGTCACCATTGCAAAGCTCACTGGGTGCTGAAGATTCCCAGCAACATCTTTCATTCTTGCCCCTTTTCCTGTGGGAGCAAAGTTCAAACGTTCGTGCTTGACTCTGCTGTGCTCAGAGAGCACCAGGCACAGAGATGTTGGATTCAAATACACTTTTAGGTTGGAAGGGAGGAGGGACAGCTATGTTTGTGTCACCCTGCAAAGCTCACTGTGTGCTGAAGATGTCCAGCAACATCTTTCACTCCTGGCTCTTTTCCTGTGGGAGCAAAGTTCAAACGCTCTTGCTTTACATCGTTCTGCTCAGCCGAGAGCAGGCACCGGAGATGTTGGATTCAAATACACTTTGAGGAACGAAAGTGAGGAGAGACCTCAATGTGCGTGTCACCCTTTCAACTCTCACTGTGTGCTGAAGACGCCCAGCATCATCTTTCACTCCTGACTCCTTTCCTGTGGGAGCAGAGTTCAAACGTTCGTGCTTTACTCTGCTGTGCTCAGAGAGCACCAGACACCAGAGATGTTGCATTCAAATGCACTTTTCGGTAGGTAGGGGGAGATACAGCAATAAGTGTGTCACCATTGCAAAGCTCACTGGGTGCTGAAGATGCCCAGCAACATCTTTCACTCCTGACTCCTTTCCTGTGGGAGCAGAGTTCAAACGTTCGTGCTTGACTCTGCTGTGCTCAGAGAGCACCAGACACCAGAGATGTTGGATTCAAATGCACTTTTCGGTAGGAAGGGGGAGATACAGCAATAAGTGTGTCACCTTTGCAAAGCTCACTGAGTGCTGAAGATGCCCAGCAACATCTTTCATTCTTGCCTCTTTTCCTGTGGGAGCAAAGTTCAAACGTTCGTGCTTTACTCTGCTGTGCTCAGAGAGCACCAGACACCAGAGATGTTGGATTCAAATGCACTTTTCGGTAGGAAGGGGGAGATACAGCAATGAGTGTGTCACCATTGCAAAGCTCACTGGGTGCTGAAGTTTCCCAGCAACATCTTTCATACTTGCCCCTTTTATTGTGGGAGCAGAGCTTAAACGTTCGTGCTTTACTCTGCTGTGCTCAGAGAGCACCAGGCACCAGAGATGTTGGATTCAAATGCACTTTTCGGTAGGAAGGGGGAGATACAGCAATGAGTGTGCCACCATTGCAAAGCTCACTGGGTGCTGAAGTTTCCCAGCAACATCTTTCATACTTGCCCCTTTTATTGTGGGAGCAGAGCTTAAACGTTCGTGCTTTACTCTGCTGTGCTCAGAGAGCACCAGGCACCAGAGATGTTGGATTCAAATGCACTTTTAGTTTGGAAGGGAGGAGGGACAGCTATGTTTGTGTCACCCTGCAAAGCTCACTGTGTGCTGAAGATGTCCAGCAACATCTTTCACTCCTGGCTCCTTTCCTGTGGGAGCAAAGTTCAAACGCTCTTGCTTTACATCGTTCTGCTCAGCCGAGAGCAGGCACCGGAGATGTTGGATTCAAATACACTTTGAGGAACGAAAGTGAGGAGAGACCTCAATGTGCGTGTCACCCTTTCAACTCTCACTGTGTGCTGAAGATGCCCAGCATCATCTTTCACTCCTGACTCCTTTCCTGTGGGAGCAGAGTTCAAACGTTCGTGCTTTACTCTGCTGTGCTCAGAGAGCACCAGACACCAGAGATGTTGGATTCAAATGCACTTTTCGGTAGGAAGGGGGAGATACAGCAATAAGTGTGTCACCATTGCAAAGCTCACTGGGTGCTGAAGATGCCCAGCAACATCTTTCATTCTTGCCTCTTTTCCTGTGGGAGCAAAGTTCAAACGTTCGTGCTTTACTTTGCTGTGCTCAGAGAGCACCAGACACCAGAGATGTTGGATTCAAATGCACTTTTCGGTAGGAAGGGGGAGATAGAGCAATAAGTGTGTCACCATTGCAAAGCTCACTGGGTGCTGAAGATTCCCAGTAACATCTTTCATTCTTGCCTCTTTTCCTGTGGGAGCAAAGTTCAAACGTTCGTGCTTTACTCTCCTGTGCTCAGAGTGCACCAGGCACCAGAGATGTTGGATTCAAATGCACTTTTAGGTTGGAAGGGAGGAGGGACAGCTATGTTTGTGTCACCCTGCAAAGCTCACTGTGTGCTGAAGATGTCCAGCAACATCTTTCACTCCTGGCTCTTTTCCTGTGGGAGCAAAGTTCAAACGCTCTTGCTTTACATCGTTCTGCTCAGCCGAGAGCAGGCACCGGAGATGTTGGATTCAAATACACTTTGAGGAACGAAAGTGAGTAGAGACCTCAATGTGCGTGTCACCCTTTCAACTCTCACTGTGTGCTGAAGACGCCCAGCATCATCTTTCACTCCTGACTCCTTTCCTGTGGGAGCAGAGTTCAAACGTTCGTGCTTTACTCTGCTGTGCTCAGAGAGCACCAGACACCAGAGATGTTGGATTCAAATGCACTTTTCGGTAGGAAGGGGGAGATACAGCAATAAGTGTGTCACCATTGCAAAGCTCACTGGGTGCTGAAGATGCCCAGCAACATCTTTCATTCTTGCCTCTTTTCCTGTGGGAGCAAAGTTCAAACGTTCGTGCTTTACTCTGCTGTGCTCAGAGAGCACCAGACACCAGAGATGTTGGATTCAAATGCACTTTTCGGTAGGAAGGGGGAGATACAGCAATGAGTGTGTCACCATTGCAAAGCTCACTGGGTGCTGAAGATTCCCAGCAACATCTTTCATTCTTGCCCCTTTTCCTGTGGGAGCAAAGTTCAAACGTTCGTGCTTTACTCTGCTGTGCTCAGAGAGCACCAGGCACAGAGATGTTGGATTCAAATACACTTTTAGGTTGGAAGGGAGGAGGGACAGCTATGTTTGTGTCACCCTGCAAAGCTCACTGTGTGCTGAAGATGTCCAGCAACATCTTTCACTCCTGGCTCTTTTCCTGTGGGAGCAAAGTTCAAACGCTCTTGCTTTACATCGTTCTGCTCAGCCGAGAGCAGGCACCGGAGATGTTGGATTCAAATACACTTTGAGGAACGAAAGTGAGGAGAGACCTCAATGTGCGTGTCACCCTTTCAACTCTCACTGTGTGCTGAAGACGCCCAGCATCATCTTTCACTCCTGACTCCTTTCCTGTGGGAGCAGAGTTCAAACGTTCGTGCTTTACTCTGCTGTGCTCAGAGAGCACCAGACACCAGAGATGTTGCATTCAAATGCACTTTTCGGTAGGTAGGGGGAGATACAGCAATAAGTGTGTCACCATTGCAAAGCTCACTGGGTGCTGAAGATGCCCAGCAACATCTTTCACTCCTGACTCCTTTCCTGTGGGAGCAGAGTTCAAACGTTCGTGCTTGACTCTGCTGTGCTCAGAGAGCACCAGACACCAGAGATGTTGGATTCAAATGCACTTTTCGGTAGGAAGGGGGAGATACAGCAATAAGTGTGTCACCTTTGCAAAGCTCACTGAGTGCTGAAGATGCCCAGCAACATCTTTCATTCTTGCCTCTTTTCCTGTGGGAGCAAAGTTCAAACGTTCGTGCTTTACTCTGCTGTGCTCAGAGAGCACCAGACACCAGAGATGTTGGATTCAAATGCACTTTTCGGTAGGAAGGGGGAGATACAGCAATGAGTGTGTCACCATTGCAAAGCTCACTGGGTGCTGAAGTTTCCCAGCAACATCTTTCATACTTGCCCCTTTTATTGTGGGAGCAGAGCTTAAACGTTCGTGCTTTACTCTGCTGTGCTCAGAGAGCACCAGGCACCAGAGATGTTGGATTCAAATGCACTTTTCGGTAGGAAGGGAGGAGGGACAGCTATGTTTGTGTCACCCTGCAAAGCTCACTGTGTGCTGAAGATGTCCAGCAACATCTTTCACTCCTGGCTCTTTTCCTGTGGGAGCAAAGTTCAAACGCTCTTGCTTTACATCGTTCTGCTCAGCCGAGAGCAGGCACCGGAGATGTTGGATTCAAATACACTTTGAGGAACGAAAGTGAGGAGAGACCTCAATGTGCGTGTCACCCTTTCAACTCTCACTGTGTGCTGAAGACGCCCAGCATCATCTTTCACTCCTGACTCCTTTCCTGTGGGAGCAGAGTTCAAACGTTCCTGCTTTACTCTGCTGTGCTCAGAGAGCACCAGACACCAGAGCTGTTGGATTCAAATGCACTTTTCGGTAGGAAGGGGGAGATACAGCAATAAGTGTGTCACCATTGCAAAGCTCACTGGGTGCTGAAGATGCCCAGCAACATCTTTCATTCTTGCCTCTTTTCCTGTGGGAGCAAAGTTCAAACGTTCGTGCTTTACTCTGCTGTGCTCAGAGAGCACCAGACACCAGAGATGTTGGATTCAAATGCACTTTTCGGTAGGAAGGGGGAGATACAGCAATAAGTGTGTCACCATTGCAAAGCTCACTGGGTGCTGAAGATTCCCAGCAACATCTTTCATTCTTGCCCCTTTTCCTGTGGGAGCAAAGTTCAAACGTTCGTGCTTTACTCTGCTGTGCTCAGAGAGCACCAGGCACAGAGATGTTGGATTCAAATGCACTTTTAGGTTGGAAGGGAGGAGGGACAGCTATGTTTGTGTCACCCTGCAAAGCTCACTGTGTGCTGAAGATGTCCAGCAACATCTTTCACTCCTGGCTCTTTTCCTGTGGGAGCAAAGTTCAAACGCTCTTGCTTTACATCGTTCTGCTCAGCCGAGAGCAGGCACCGGAGATGTTGGATTCAAATACACTTTGAGGAACGAAAGTGAGGAGAGACCTCAATGTGCGTGTCACCCTTTCAACTCTCACTGTGTGCTGAAGACGCCCAGCATCATCTTTCACTCCTGACTCCTTTCCTGTGGGAGCAGAGTTCAAACGTTCGTGCTTTACTCTGCTGTGCTCAGAGAGCACCAGACACCAGAGATGTTGGATTCAAATGCACTTTTCGGTAGGAAGGGGGAGATACAGCAATAAGTGTGTCACCATTGCAAAGCTCACTGGGTGCTGAAGATGCCCAGCAACATCTTTCACTCCTGACTCCTTTCCTGTGGGAGCAGAGTTCAAACGTTCGTGCTTGACTCTGCTGTGCTCAGAGAGCACCAGACACCAGAGATGTTGGATTCAAATGCACTTTTCGGTAGGAAGGGGGAGATACAGCAATAAGTGTGTCACCATTGCAAAGCTCACTGGGTGCTGAAGATGCCCAGCAACATCTTTCATTCTTGCCTCTTTTCCTGTGGGAGCAAAGTTCAAACGTTCGTGCTTTACTCTGCTGTGCTCAGAGAGCACCAGACACCAGAGATGTTGGATTCAAATGCACTTTTCGGTAGGAAGGGGGAGATACAGCAATGACTGTGTCGCCATTGCGAAGCTCACTGGGTGCTGAAGTTTCCCAGCAACATCTTTCATTCTTGCCCCTTTTATTGTGGGAGCAGAGCTTAAACGTTCGTGCTTTACTCTGCTGTGCTCAGAGAGCACCAGGCACCAGAGATGTTGGATTCAAATGCACTTTTAGGTTGGAAGGGAGGAGGGACAGCTATGTTTGTGTCACCCTGCAAAGCTCACTGTGTGCTGAAGATGTCCAGCAACATCTTTCACTCCTGGCTCTTTTCCTGTGGGAGCAAAGTTCAAACGCTCTTGCTTTACATCGTTCTGCTCAGCCGAGAGCAGGCACCGGAGATGTTGGATTCAAATACACTTTGAGGAACGAAAGTGAGGAGAGACCTCAATGTGCGTGTCACCCTTTCAACTCTCACTGTGTGCTGAAGACGCCCAGCATCATCTTTCACTCCTGACTCCTTTCCTGTGGGAGCAGAGTTCAAACGTTCGTGCTTTACTCTGCTGTGCTCAGAGAGCACCAGACACCAGAGATGTTGCATTCAAATGCACTTTTCGGTAGGTAGGGGGAGATACAGCAATAAGTGTGTCACCATTGCAAAGCTCACTGGGTGCTGAAGATGCCCAGCAACATCTTTCACTCCTGACTCCTTTCCTGTGGGAGCAGAGTTCAAACGTTCGTGCTTGACTCTGCTGTGCTCAGAGAGCACCAGACACCAGAGATGTTGGATTCAAATGCACTTTTCGGTAGGAAGGGGGAGATACAGCAATAAGTGTGTCACCTTTGCAAAGCTCACTGAGTGCTGAAGATGCCCAGCAACATCTTTCATTCTTGCCTCTTTTCCTGTGGGAGCAAAGTTCAAACGTTCGTGCTTTACTCTGCTGTGCTCAGAGAGCACCAGACACCAGAGATGTTGGATTCAAATGCACTTTTCGGTAGGAAGGGGGAGATACAGCAATGAGTGTGTCACCATTGCAAAGCTCACTGGGTGCTGAAGTTTCCCAGCAACATCTTTCATACTTGCCCCTTTTATTGTGGGAGCAGAGCTTAAACGTTCGTGCTTTACTCTGCTGTGCTCAGAGAGCACCAGGCACCAGAGATGTTGGATTCAAATGCACTTTTCGGTAGGAAGGGAGGAGGGACAGCTATGTTTGTGTCACCCTGCAAAGCTCACTGTGTGCTGAAGATGTCCAGCAACATCTTTCACTCCTGGCTCTTTTCCTGTGGGAGCAAAGTTCAAACGCTCTTGCTTTACATCGTTCTGCTCAGCCGAGAGCAGGCACCGGAGATGTTGGATTCAAATACACTTTGAGGAACGAAAGTGAGGAGAGACCTCAATGTGCGTGTCACCCTTTCAACTCTCACTGTGTGCTGAAGACGCCCAGCATCATCTTTCACTCCTGACTCCTTTCCTGTGGGAGCAGAGTTCAAACGTTCCTGCTTTACTCTGCTGTGCTCAGAGAGCACCAGACACCAGAGCTGTTGGATTCAAATGCACTTTTCGGTAGGAAGGGGGAGATACAGCAATAAGTGTGTCACCATTGCAAAGCTCACTGGGTGCTGAAGATGCCCAGCAACATCTTTCATTCTTGCCTCTTTTCCTGTGGGAGCAAAGTTCAAACGTTCGTGCTTTACTCTGCTGTGCTCAGAGAGCACCAGACACCAGAGATGTTGGATTCAAATGCACTTTTCGGTAGGAAGGGGGAGATACAGCAATAAGTGTGTCACCATTGCAAAGCTCACTGGGTGCTGAAGATTCCCAGCAACATCTTTCATTCTTGCCCCTTTTCCTGTGGGAGCAAAGTTCAAACGTTCGTGCTTTACTCTGCTGTGCTCAGAGAGCACCAGGCACAGAGATGTTGGATTCAAATGCACTTTTAGGTTGGAAGGGAGGAGGGACAGCTATGTTTGTGTCACCCTGCAAAGCTCACTGTGTGCTGAAGATGTCCAGCAACATCTTTCACTCCTGGCTCTTTTCCTGTGGGAGCAAAGTTCAAACGCTCTTGCTTTACATCGTTCTGCTCAGCCGAGAGCAGGCACCGGAGATGTTGGATTCAAATACACTTTGAGGAACGAAAGTGAGGAGAGACCTCAATGTGCGTGTCACCCTTTCAACTCTCACTGTGTGCTGAAGACGCCCAGCATCATCTTTCACTCCTGACTCCTTTCCTGTGGGAGCAGAGTTCAAACGTTCGTGCTTTACTCTGCTGTGCTCAGAGAGCACCAGACACCAGAGATGTTGGATTCAAATGCACTTTTCGGTAGGAAGGGGGAGATACAGCAATAAGTGTGTCACCATTGCAAAGCTCACTGGGTGCTGAAGATGCCCAGCAACATCTTTCACTCCTGACTCCTTTCCTGTGGGAGCAGAGTTCAAACGTTCGTGCTTGACTCTGCTGTGCTCAGAGAGCACCAGACACCAGAGATGTTGGATTCAAATGCACTTTTCGGTAGGAAGGGGGAGATACAGCAATAAGTGTGTCACCATTGCAAAGCTCACTGGGTGCTGAAGATGCCCAGCAACATCTTTCATTCTTGCCTCTTTTCCTGTGGGAGCAAAGTTCAAACGTTCGTGCTTTACTCTGCTGTGCTCAGAGAGCACCAGACACCAGAGATGTTGGATTCAAATGCACTTTTCGGTAGGAAGGGGGAGATACAGCAATGACTGTGTCGCCATTGCGAAGCTCACTGGGTGCTGAAGTTTCCCAGCAACATCTTTCATTCTTGCCCCTTTTATTGTGGGAGCAGAGCTTAAACGTTCGTGCTTTACTCTGCTGTGCTCAGAGAGCACCAGGCACCAGAGATGTTGGATTCAAATGCACTTTTAGGTTGGAAGGGAGGAGGGACAGCTATGTTTGTGTCACCCTGCAAAGCTCACTGTGTGCTGAAGATGTCCAGCAACATCTTTCACTCCTGGCTCTTTTCCTGTGGGAGCAAAGTTCAAACGCTCTTGCTTTACATCGTTCTGCTCAGCCGAGAGCAGGCACCGGAGATGTTGGATTCAAATACACTTTGAGGAACGAAAGTGAGGAGAGACCTCAATGTGCGTGTCACCCTTTCAACTCTCACTGTGTGCTGAAGACGCCCAGCATCATCTTTCACTCCTGACTCCTTTCCTGTGGGAGCAGAGTTCAAACGTTCGTGCTTTACTCTGCTGTGCTCAGAGAGCACCAGACACCAGAGATGTTGCATTCAAATGCACTTTTCGGTAGGTAGGGGGAGATACAGCAATAAGTGTGTCACCATTGCAAAGCTCACTGGGTGCTGAAGATGCCCAGCAACATCTTTCACTCCTGACTCCTTTCCTGTGGGAGCAGAGTTCAAACGTTCGTGCTTGACTCTGCTGTGCTCAGAGAGCACCAGACACCAGAGATGTTGGATTCAAATGCACTTTTCGGTAGGAAGGGGGAGATACAGCAATAAGTGTGTCACCTTTGCAAAGCTCACTGAGTGCTGAAGATGCCCAGCAACATCTTTCATTCTTGCCTCTTTTCCTGTGGGAGCAAAGTTCAAACGTTCGTGCTTTACTCTGCTGTGCTCAGAGAGCACCAGACACCAGAGATGTTGGATTCAAATGCACTTTTCGGTAGGAAGGGGGAGATACAGCAATGAGTGTGTCACCATTGCAAAGCTCACTGGGTGCTGAAGTTTCCCAGCAACATCTTTCATACTTGCCCCTTTTATTGTGGGAGCAGAGCTTAAACGTTCGTGCTTTACTCTGCTGTGCTCAGAGAGCACCAGGCACCAGAGATGTTGGATTCAAATGCACTTTTCGGTAGGAAGGGAGGAGGGACAGCTATGTTTGTGTCACCCTGCAAAGCTCACTGTGTGCTGAAGATGTCCAGCAACATCTTTCACTCCTGGCTCTTTTCCTGTGGGAGCAAAGTTCAAACGCTCTTGCTTTACATCGTTCTGCTCAGCCGAGAGCAGGCACCGGAGATGTTGGATTCAAATACACTTTGAGGAACGAAAGTGAGGAGAGACCTCAATGTGCGTGTCACCCTTTCAACTCTCACTGTGTGCTGAAGACGCCCAGCATCATCTTTCACTCCTGACTCCTTTCCTGTGGGAGCAGAGTTCAAACGTTCGTGCTTTACTCTGCTGTGCTCAGAGAGCACCAGACACCAGAGATGTTGGATTCAAATGCACTTTTCGGTAGGAAGGGGGAGATACAGCAATAAGTGTGTCACCATTGCAAAGCTCACTGGGTGCTGAAGATGCCCAGCAACATCTTTCATTCTTGCCCCTTTTCCTGTGGGAGCAAAGTTCAAACGTTCGTGCTTTACTCTGCTGTGCTCAGAGAGCACCAGGCACAGAGATGTTGGATTCAAATGCACTTTTAGGTTGGAAGGGAGGAGGGACAGCTATGTTTGTGTCACCCTGCAAAGCTCACTGTGTGCTGAAGATGTCCAGCAACATCTTTCACTCCTGGCTCTTTTCCTGTGGGAGCAAAGTTCAAACGCTCTTGCTTTACATCGTTCTGCTCAGCCGAGAGCAGGCACCGGAGATGTTGGATTCAAATACACTTTGAGGAACGAAAGTGAGGAGAGACCTCAATGTGCGTGTCACCCTTTCAACTCTCACTGTGTGCTGAAGACGCCCAGCATGATCTTTCACTCCTGACTCCTTTCCTGTGGGAGCAGAGTTCAAACGTTCGTGCTTTACTCTGCTGTGCTCAGAGAGCACCAGACACCAGAGACGTTGGATTCAAATGCACTTTTCGGTAGGAAGGGGGAGATACAGCAATAAGTGTGTCACCATTGCAAAGCTCACTGGGTGCTGAAGATGCCCAGCAACATCTTTCACTCCTGACTCCTTTCCTGTGGGAGCAGAGTTCAAACGTTCGTGCTTGACTCTGCTGTGCTCAGAGAGCACCAGACACCAGAGATGTTGGATTCAAATGCACTTTTCGGTAGGAAGGGGGAGATACAGCAATAAGTGTGTCACCATTGCAAAGCTCACTGGGTGCTGAAGATGCCCAGCAACATCTTTCATTCTTGCCTCTTTTCCTGTGGGAGCAAAGTTCAAACGTTCGTGCTTTACTCTGCTGTGCTCAGAGAGCACCAGACACCAGAGATGTTGGATTCAAATGCACTTTTCGGTAGGAAGGGGGAGATACAGCAATGACTGTGTCGCCATTGCGAAGCTCACTGGGTGCTGAAGTTTCCCAGCAACATCTTTCATTCTTGCCCCTTTTATTGTGGGAGCAGAGCTTAAACGTTCGTGCTTTACTCTGCTGTGCTCAGAGAGCACCAGGCACCAGAGATGTTGGATTCAAATGCACTTTTAGGTTGGAAGGGAGGAGGGACAGCTATGTTTGTGTCACCCTGCAAAGCTCACTGTGTGCTGAAGATGTCCAGCAACATCTTTCACTCCTGGCTCTTTTCCTGTGGGAGCAAAGTTCAAACGCTCTTGCTTTACATCGTTCTGCTCAGCCGAGAGCAGGCACCGGAGATGTTGGATTCAAATACACTTTGAGGAACGAAAGTGAGGAGAGACCTCAATGTGCGTGTCACCCTTTCAACTCTCACTGTGTGCTGAAGATGCCCAGCATCATCTTTCACTCCTGACTCCTTTCCTGTGGGAGCAGAGTTCAAACGTTCGTGCTTTACTCTGCTGTGCTCAGAGAGCACCAGACACCAGAGATGTTGGATTCAAATGCACTTTTCGGTAGGAAGGGGGAGATACAGCAATAAGTGTGTCACCATTGCAAAGCTCACTGGGTGCTGAAGATGCCCAGCAACATCTTTCATTCTTGCCTCTTTTCCTGTGGGAGCAAAGTTCAAACGTTCGTGCTTTACTCTGCTGTGCTCAGAGAGCACCAGACACCAGAGATGTTGGATTCAAATGCACTTTTCGGTAGGAAGGGGGAGATACAGCAATAAGTGTGTCACCATTGCAAAGCTCACTGGGTGCTGAAGATGCCCAGCAACATCTTTCACTCCTGACTCCTTTCCTGTGGGAGCAGAGTTCAAACGTTCGTGCTTGACTCTGCTGTGCTCAGAGAGCACCAGACACCAGAGATGTTGGATTCAAATGCACTTTTCGGTAGGAAGGGGGAGATACAGCAATAAGTGTGTCACCTTTGCAAAGCTCACTGAGTGCTGAAGATGCCCAGCAACATCTTTCATTCTTGCCTCTTTTCCTGTGGGAGCAAAGTTCAAACGTTCGTGCTTGACTCTGCTGTGCTCAGAGAGCACCAGACACCAGAGATGTTGGATTCAAATGCACTTTTCGGTAGGAAGGGGGAGATACAGCAATGAGTGTGTCACCATTGCAAAGCTCACTGGGTGCTGAAGTTTCCCAGCAACATCTTTCATACTTGCCCCTTTTATTGTGGGAGCAGAGCTTAAACGTTCGTGCTTTACTCTGCTGTGCTCAGAGAGCACCAGGCACCAGAGATGTTGGATTCAAATGCACTTTTCGGTAGGAAGGGAGGAGTTACAGCTATGTTTGTGTCACCCTGCAAAGCTCACTGTGTGCTGAAGATGTCCAGCAACATCTTTCACTCCTGGCTCTTTTCCTGTGGGAGCAAAGTTCAAACGCTCTTGCTTTACATCGTTCTGCTCAGCCGAGAGCAGGCACCGGAGATGTTGGATTCAAATACACTTTGAGGAGCGAAAGTGAGTAGAGACCTCAATGTGCGTGTCACCCTTTCAACTCTCACTGTGTGCTGAAGACGCCCAGCATGATCTTTCACTCCTGACTCCTTTCCTGTGGGAGCAGAGTTCAAACGTTCGTGCTTTACTCTGCTGTGCTCAGAGAGCACCAGACACCAGAGATGTTGGATTCAAATGCACTTTTCGGTAGGAAGGGGGAGATACAGCAATAAGTGTGTCACCATTGCAAAGCTCACTGGGTGCTGAAGATGCCCAGCAACATCTTTCATTCTTGCCTCTTTTCCTGTGGGAGCAAAGTTCAAACGTTCGTGCTTTACTCTGCTGTGCTCAGAGAGCACCAGACACCAGAGATGTTGGATTCAAATGCACTTTTCGGTAGGAAGGGGGAGATAGAGCAATAAGTGTGTCATCATTGCAAAGCTCACTGGGTGCTGAAGATTCCCAGCAACATCTTTCATACTTGCCCCTTTTATTGTGGGAGCAGAGCTTAAACGTTCGTGCTTTACTCTGCTGTGCTCAGAGAGCACCAGGCACCAGAGATGTTGGATTCAAATGCACTTTTCTGTAGGAAGGGAGGAGGGACAGCTATGTTTGTGTCACCCTGCAAAGCTCACTGTGTGCTGAAGATGTCCAGCAACATCTTTCACTCCTGGCTCTTTTCCTGTGGGAGCAAAGTTCAAACGTTCGTGCTTTACTCTGCTGTGCTCAGAGAGCACCAGACACCAGAGATGTTGGATTCAAATGCACTTTTCGGTAGGAAGGGGGAGATACAGCAATGAGTGTGTCACCATTGCAAAGCTCACTGGGTGCTGAAGTTTCCTTGCAACATCTTTCATACTTGCCCCTTTTATTGTGGGAGCAGAGCTTAAACGTTCGTGCTTTACTCTGCTGTGCTCAGAGAGCACCAGGCACCAGAGATGTTGGATTCAAATGCACTTTTAGGTTGGAAGGGAGGAGGGACAGCTATGTTTGTGTCACCCTGCAAAGCTCACTGTGTGCTGAAGATGTCCAGCAACATCTTTCACTCCTGGCTCTTTTCCTGTGGGAGCAAAGTTCAAACGCTCTTGCTTTACATCGTTCTGCTCAGCCGAGAGCAGGCACCGGAGATGTTGGATTCAAATACACTTTGAGGAACGAAAGTGAGGAGAGACCTCAATGTGCGTGTCACCCTTTCAACTCTCACTGTGTGCTGAAGACGCCCAGCATCATCTTTCACTCCTGACTCCTTTCCTGTGGGAGCAGAGTTCAAACGTTCGTGCTTTACTCTGCTGTGCTCAGAGAGCACCAGACACCAGAGATGTTGGATTCAAATGCACTTTTCGGTAGGAAGGGGGAGATACAGCAATAAGTGTGTCACCATTGCAAAGCTCACTGGGTGCTGAAGATGCCCAGCAACATCTTTCATTCTTGCCTCTTTTCCTGTGGGAGCAAAGTTCAAACGTTCGTGCTTTACTTTGCTGTGCTCAGAGAGCACCAGACACCAGAGATGTTGGATTCAAATGCACTTTTCGGTAGGAAGGGGGAGATAGAGCAATAAGTGTGTCACCATTGCAAAGCTCACTGGGTGCTGAAGATTCCCAGTAACATCTTTCATTCTTGCCTCTTTTCCTGTGGGAGCAAAGTTCAAACGTTCGTGCTTTACTCTCCTGTGCTCAGAGTGCACCAGGCACCAGAGATGTTGGATTCAAATGCACTTTTAGGTTGGAAGGGAGGAGGGACAGCTATGTTTGTGTCACCCTGCAAAGCTCACTGTGTGCTGAAGATGTCCAGCAACATCTTTCACTCCTGGCTCTTTTCCTGTGGGAGCAAAGTTCAAACGCTCTTGCTTTACATCGTTCTGCTCAGCCGAGAGCAGGCACCGGAGATGTTGGATTCAAATACACTTTGAGGAACGAAAGTGAGTAGAGACCTCAATGTGCGTGTCACCCTTTCAACTCTCACTGTGTGCTGAAGACGCCCAGCATGATCTTTCACTCCTGACTCCTTTCCTGTGGGAGCAGAGTTCAAACGTTCGTGCTTTACTCTGCTGTGCTCAGAGAGCACCAGACACCAGAGATGTTGGATTCAAATGCACTTTTCGGTAGGAAGGGGGAGATACAGCAATAAGTGTGTCACCATTGCAAAGCTCACTGGGTGCTGAAGATGCCCAGCAACATCTTTCATTCTTGCCTCTTTTCCTGTGGGAGCAAAGTTCAAACGTTCGTGCTTTACTCTGCTGTGCTCAGAGAGCACCAGACACCAGAGATGTTGGATTCAAATGCACTTTTCGGTAGGAAGGGGGAGATACAGCAATAAGTGTGTCACCATTGCAAAGCTCACTGGGTGCTGAAGATTCCCAGCAACATCTTTCATTCTTGCCCCTTTTCCTGTGGGAGCAAAGTTCAAACGTTCGTGCTTTACTCTGCTGTGCTCAGAGAGCACCAGGCACAGAGATGTTGGATTCAAATGCACTTTTAGGTTGGAAGGGAGGAGGGACAGCTATGTTTGTGTCACCCTGCAAAGCTCACTGTGTGCTGAAGATGTCCAGCAACATCTTTCACTCCTGGCTCTTTTCCTGTGGGAGCAAAGTTCAAACGCTCTTGCTTTACATCGTTCTGCTCAGCCGAGAGCAGGCACCGGAGATGTTGGATTCAAATACACTTTGAGGAACGAAAGTGAGGAGAGACCTCAATGTGCGTGTCACCCTTTCAACTCTCACTGTGTGCTGAAGACGCCCAGCATCATCTTTCACTCCTGACTCCTTTCCTGTGGGAGCAGAGTTCAAACGTTCGTGCTTTACTCTGCTGTGCTCAGAGAGCACCAGACACCAGAGATGTTGGATTCAAATGCACTTTTCGGTAGGAAGGGGGAGATACAGCAATAAGTGTGTCACCATTGCAAAGCTCACTGGGTGCTGAAGATGCCCAGCAACATCTTTCATTCTTGCCTCTTTTCCTGTGGGAGCAAAGTTCAAACGTTCGTGCTTTACTCTGCTGTGCTCAGAGAGCACCAGACACCAGAGATGTTGGATTCAAATGCACTTTTCGGTAGGAAGGGGGAGATAGAGCAATAAGTGTGTCATCATTGCAAAGCTCACTGGGTGCTGAAGATTCCCAGCAACATCTTTCATACTTGCCCCTTTTATTGTGGGAGCAGAGCTTAAACGTTCGTGCTTTACTCTGCTGTGCTCAGAGAGCACCAGGCACCAGAGATGTTGGATTCAAATGCACTTTTCTGTAGGAAGGGAGGAGGGACAGCTATGTTTGTGTCACCCTGCAAAGCTCACTGTGTGCTGAAGATGTCCAGCAACATCTTTCACTCCTGGCTCTTTTCCTGTGGGAGCAAAGTTCAAACGTTCGTGCTTTACTCTGCTGTGCTCAGAGAGCACCAGACACCAGAGATGTTGGATTCAAATGCACTTTTCGGTAGGAAGGGGGAGATACAGCAATGAGTGTGTCACCATTGCAAAGCTCACTGGGTGCTGAAGTTTCCTTGCAACATCTTTCATACTTGCCCCTTTTATTGTGGGAGCAGAGCTTAAACGTTCGTGCTTTACTCTGCTGTGCTCAGAGAGCACCAGGCACCAGAGATGTTGGATTCAAATGCACTTTTAGGTTGGAAGGGAGGAGGGACAGCTATGTTTGTGTCACCCTGCAAAGCTCACTGTGTGCTGAAGATGTCCAGCAACATCTTTCACTCCTGGCTCTTTTCCTGTGGGAGCAAAGTTCAAACGCTCTTGCTTTACATCGTTCTGCTCAGCCGAGAGCAGGCACCGGAGATGTTGGATTCAAATACACTTTGAGGAACGAAAGTGAGGAGAGACCTCAATGTGCGTGTCACCCTTTCAACTCTCACTGTGTGCTGAAGACGCCCAGCATCATCTTTCACTCCTGACTCCTTTCCTGTGGGAGCAGAGTTCAAACGTTCGTGCTTTACTCTGCTGTGCTCAGAGAGCACCAGACACCAGAGATGTTGGATTCAAATGCACTTTTCGGTAGGAAGGGGGAGATACAGCAATAAGTGTGTCACCATTGCAAAGCTCACTGGGTGCTGAAGATGCCCAGCAACATCTTTCATTCTTGCCTCTTTTCCTGTGGGAGCAAAGTTCAAACGTTCGTGCTTTACTTTGCTGTGCTCAGAGAGCACCAGACACCAGAGATGTTGGATTCAAATGCACTTTTCGGTAGGAAGGGGGAGATAGAGCAATAAGTGTGTCACCATTGCAAAGCTCACTGGGTGCTGAAGATTCCCAGTAACATCTTTCATTCTTGCCTCTTTTCCTGTGGGAGCAAAGTTCAAACGTTCGTGCTTTACTCTCCTGTGCTCAGAGTGCACCAGGCACCAGAGATGTTGGATTCAAATGCACTTTTAGGTTGGAAGGGAGGAGGGACAGCTATGTTTGTGTCACCCTGCAAAGCTCACTGTGTGCTGAAGATGTCCAGCAACATCTTTCACTCCTGGCTCTTTTCCTGTGGGAGCAAAGTTCAAACGCTCTTGCTTTACATCGTTCTGCTCAGCCGAGAGCAGGCACCGGAGATGTTGGATTCAAATACACTTTGAGGAACGAAAGTGAGTAGAGACCTCAATGTGCGTGTCACCCTTTCAACTCTCGCTGTGTGCTGAAGACGCCCAGCATCATCTTTCACTCCTGACTCCTTTCCTGTGGGAGCAGAGTTCAAACGTTCGTGCTTTACTCTGCTGTGCTCAGAGAGCACCAGACACCAGAGATGTTGGATTCAAATGCACTTTTCGGTAGGAAGGGGGAGATACAGCAATAAGTGTGTCACCATTGCAAAGCTCACTGGGTGCTGAAGATGCCCAGCAACATCTTTCATTCTTGCCTCTTTTCCTGTGGGAGCAAAGTTCAAACGTTCGTGCTTTACTCTGCTGTGCTCAGAGAGCACCAGACACCAGAGATGTTGGATTCAAATGCACTTTTCGGTAGGAAGGGGGAGATACAGCAATAAGTGTGTCACCATTGCAAAGCTCACTGGGTGCTGAAGATTCCCAGCAACATCTTTCATTCTTGCCCCTTTTCCTGTGGGAGCAAAGTTCAAACGTTCGTGCTTTACTCTGCTGTGCTCAGAGAGCACCAGGCACAGAGATGTTGGATTCAAATGCACTTTTAGGTTGGAAGGGAGGAGGGACAGCTATGTTTGTGTCACCCTGCAAAGCTCACTGTGTGCTGAAGATGTCCAGCAACATCTTTCACTCCTGGCTCTTTTCCTGTGGGAGCAAAGTTCAAACGCTCTTGCTTTACATCGTTCTGCTCAGCCGAGAGCAGGCACCGGAGATGTTGGATTCAAATACACTTTGAGGAACGAAAGTGAGTAGAGACCTCAATGTGCGTGTCACCCTTTCAACTCTCACTGTGTGCTGAAGACGCCCAGCATCATCTTTCACTCCTGACTCCTTTCCTGTGGGAGCAGAGTTCAAACGTTCGTGCTTTACTCTGCTGTGCTCAGAGAGCACCAGACACCAGAGATGTTGGATTCAAATGCACTTTTCGGTAGGAAGGGGGAGATACAGCAATAAGTGTGTCACCATTGCAAAGCTCACTGGGTGCTGAAGATGCCCAGCAACATCTTTCACTCCTGACTCCTTTCCTGTGGGAGCAGAGTTCAAACGTTCGTGCTTGACTCTGCTGTGCTCAGAGAGCACCAGGCACCAGAGATGTTGGATTCAAATGCACTTTTCGGTAGGAAGGGGGAGATACAGCAATAAGTGTGTCACCATTGCAAAGCTCACTGGGTGCTGAAGATGCCCAGCAACATCTTTCATTCTTGCCTCTTTTCCTGTGGGAGCAAAGTTCAAACGTTCGTGCTTTACTCTGCTGTGCTCAGAGAGCACCAGACACCAGAGATGTTGGATTCAAATGCACTTTTCGGTAGGAAGGGGGAGATACAGCAATGAGTGTGTCACCATTGCAAAGCTCACTGGGTGCTGAAGTTTCCCAGCAACATCTTTCATACTTGCCCCTTTTATTGTGGGAGCAGAGCTTAAACGTTCGTGCTTTACTCTGCTGTGCTCAGAGAGCACCAGGCACCAGAGATGTTGGATTCAAATGCACTTTTAGGTTGGAAGGGAGGAGGGACAGCTATGTTTGTGTCACCCTGCAAAGCTCACTGTGTGCTGAAGATGTCCAGCAACATCTTTCACTCCTGGCTCTTTTCCTGTGGGAGCAAAGTTCAAACGCTCTTGCTTTACATCGTTCTGCTCAGCCGAGAGCAGGCACCGGAGATGTTGGATTCAAATACACTTTGAGGAACGAAAGTGAGGAGAGACCTCAATGTGCGTGTCACCCTTTCAACTCTCACTGTGTGCTGAAGATGCCCAGCATCATCTTTCACTCCTGACTCCTTTCCTGTGGGAGCAGAGTTCAAACGTTCGTGCTTTACTCTGCTGTGCTCAGAGAGCACCAGACACCAGAGATGTTGGATTCAAATGCACTTTTCGGTAGGAAGGGGGAGATACAGCAATAAGTGTGTCACCATTGCAAAGCTCACTGGGTGCTGAAGATGCCCAGCAACATCTTTCATTCTTGCCTCTTTTCCTGTGGGAGCAAAGTTCAAACGTTCGTGCTTTACTCTGCTGTGCTCAGAGAGCACCAGACACCAGAGATGTTGGATTCAAATGCACTTTTCGGTAGGAAGGGGGAGATACAGCAATGAGTGTGTCACCATTGCAAAGCTCACTGGGTGCTGAAGATTACCAGTAACATCTTTCATTCTTGCCTCTTTTCCTGTGGGAGCAAAGTTCAAACGTTCGTGCTTTACTCTCCTGTGCTCAGAGAGCACCAGGCACCAGAGATGTTGGATTCAAATGCACTTTTAGGTTGGAAGGGAGGAGGGACAGCTATGTTTGTGTCACCCTGCAAAGCTCACTGTGTGCTGAAGATGTCCAGCAACATCTTTCACTCCTGGCTCTTTTCCTGTGGGAGCAAAGTTCAAACGCTCTTGCTTTACATCGTTCTGCTCAGCCGAGAGCAGGCACCGGAGATGTTGGATTCAAATACACTTTGAGGAACGAAAGTGAGTAGAGACCTCAATGTGCGTGTCACCCTTTCAACTCTCACTGTGTGCTGAAGACGCCCAGCATCATCTTTCACTCCTGACTCCTTTCCTGTGGGAGCAGAGTTCAAACGTTCCTGCTTTACTCTGCTGTGCTCAGAGAGCACCAGACACCAGAGATGTTGGATTCAAATGCACTTTTCGGTAGGAAGGGGGAGATACAGCAATAAGTGTGTCACCATTGCAAAGCTCACTGGGTGCTGAAGATGCCCAGCAACATCTTTCATTCTTGCCTCTTTTCCTGTGGGAGCAAAGTTCAAACGTTCGTGCTTTACTCTGCTGTGCTCAGAGAGCACCAGACACCAGAGATGTTGGATTCAAATGCACTTTTCGGTAGGAAGGGGGAGATACAGCAATAAGTGTGTCACCATTGCAAAGCTCACTGGGTGCTGAAGATTCCCAGCAACATCTTTCATTCTTGCCCCTTTTCCTGTGGGAGCAAAGTTCAAACGTTCGTGCTTTACTCTGCTGTGCTCAGAGAGCACCAGGCACAGAGATGTTGGATTCAAATACACTTTTAGGTTGGAAGGGAGGAGGGACAGCTATGTTTGTGTCACCCTGCAAAGCTCACTGTGTGCTGAAGATGTCCAGCAACATCTTTCACTCCTGGCTCTTTTCCTGTGGGAGCAAAGTTCAAACGCTCTTGCTTTACATCGTTCTGCTCAGCCGAGAGCAGGCACCGGAGATGTTGGATTCAAATACACTTTGAGGAACGAAAGTGAGGAGAGACCTCAATGTGCGTGTCACCCTTTCAACTCTCACTGTGTGCTGAAGACGCCCAGCATCATCTTTCACTCCTGACTCCTTTCCTGTGGGAGCAGAGTTCAAACGTTCGTGCTTTACTCTGCTGTGCTCAGAGAGCACCAGACACCAGAGATGTTGCATTCAAATGCACTTTTCGGTAGGTAGGGGGAGATACAGCAATAAGTGTGTCACCATTGCAAAGCTCACTGGGTGCTGAAGATGCCCAGCAACATCTTTCACTCCTGACTCCTTTCCTGTGGGAGCAGAGTTCAAACGTTCGTGCTTGACTCTGCTGTGCTCAGAGAGCACCAGACACCAGAGATGTTGGATTCAAATGCACTTTTCGGTAGGAAGGGGGAGATACAGCAATAAGTGTGTCACCTTTGCAAAGCTCACTGAGTGCTGAAGATGCCCAGCAACATCTTTCATTCTTGCCTCTTTTCCTGTGGGAGCAAAGTTCAAACGTTCGTGCTTTACTCTGCTGTGCTCAGAGAGCACCAGACACCAGAGATGTTGGATTCAAATGCACTTTTCGGTAGGAAGGGGGAGATACAGCAATGAGTGTGTCACCATTGCAAAGCTCACTGGGTGCTGAAGTTTCCCAGCAACATCTTTCATACTTGCCCCTTTTATTGTGGGAGCAGAGCTTAAACGTTCGTGCTTTACTCTGCTGTGCTCAGAGAGCACCAGGCACCAGAGATGTTGGATTCAAATGCACTTTTCGGTAGGAAGGGGGAGATACAGCAATAAGTGTGTCACCATTGCAAAGCTCACTGGGTGCTGAAGACGCCCAGCATCATCTTTCACTCCTGACTCCTTTCCTGTGGGAGCAGAGTTCAAACGTTCGTGCTTTACTCTGCTGTGCTCAGAGAGCACCAGACACCAGAGATGTTGGATTCAAATGCACTTTTCGGTAGGAAGGGGGAGATACAGCAATAAGTGTGTCACCATTGCAAAGCTCACTGGGTGCTGAAGATGCCCAGCAACATCTTTCATTCTTGCCTCTTTTCCTGTGGGAGCAAAGTTCAAACGTTCGTGCTTTACTCTGCTGTGCTCAGAGAGCACCAGACACCAGAGATGTTGGATTCAAATGCACTTTTCGGTAGGAAGGGGGAGATACAGCAATAAGTGTGTCACCATTGCAAAGCTCACTGGGTGCTGAAGATTCCCAGCAACATCTTTCATTCTTGCCCCTTTTCCTGTGGGAGCAAAGTTCAAACGTTCGTGCTTTACTCTGCTGTGCTCAGAGAGCACCAGGCACAGAGATGTTGGATTCAAATGCACTTTTAGGTTGGAAGGGAGGAGGGACAGCTATGTTTGTGTCACCCTGCAAAGCTCACTGTGTGCTGAAGATGTCCAGCAACATCTTTCACTCCTGGCTCTTTTCCTGTGGGAGCAAAGTTCAAACGCTCTTGCTTTACATCGTTCTGCTCAGCCGAGAGCAGGCACCGGAGATGTTGGATTCAAATACACTTTGAGGAACGAAAGTGAGGAGAGACCTCAATGTGCGTGTCACCCTTTCAACTCTCACTGTGTGCTGAAGACGCCCAGCATCATCTTTCACTCCTGACTCCTTTCCTGTGGGAGCAGAGTTCAAACGTTCGTGCTTTACTCTGCTGTGCTCAGAGAGCACCAGACACCAGAGATGTTGGATTCAAATGCACTTTTCGGTAGGAAGGGGGAGATACAGCAATAAGTGTGTCACCATTGCAAAGCTCACTGGGTGCTGAAGATGCCCAGCAACATCTTTCACTCCTGACTCCTTTCCTGTGGGAGCAGAGTTCAAACGTTCGTGCTTGACTCTGCTGTGCTCAGAGAGCACCAGGCACCAGAGATGTTGGATTCAAATGCACTTTTCGGTAGGAAGGGGGAGATACAGCAATAAGTGTGTCACCATTGCAAAGCTCACTGGGTGCTGAAGATGCCCAGCAACATCTTTCATTCTTGCCTCTTTTCCTGTGGGAGCAAAGTTCAAACGTTCGTGCTTTACTCTGCTGTGCTCAGAGAGCACCAGACACCAGAGATGTTGGATTCAAATGCACTTTTCGGTAGGAAGGGGGAGATACAGCAATGAGTGTGTCACCATTGCAAAGCTCACTGGGTGCTGAAGTTTCCCAGCAACATCTTTCATACTTGCCCCTTTTATTGTGGGAGCAGAGCTTAAACGTTCGTGCTTTACTCTGCTGTGCTCAGAGAGCACCAGGCACCAGAGATGTTGGATTCAAATGCACTTTTAGGTTGGAAGGGAGGAGGGACAGCTATGTTTGTGTCACCCTGCAAAGCTCACTGTGTGCTGAAGATGTCCAGCAACATCTTTCACTCCTGGCTCTTTTCCTGTGGGAGCAAAGTTCAAACGCTCTTGCTTTACATCGTTCTGCTCAGCCGAGAGCAGGCACCGGAGATGTTGGATTCAAATACACTTTGAGGAACGAAAGTGAGGAGAGACCTCAATGTGCGTGTCACCCTTTCAACTCTCACTGTGTGCTGAAGATGCCCAGCATCATCTTTCACTCCTGACTCCTTTCCTGTGGGAGCAGAGTTCAAACGTTCGTGCTTTACTCTGCTGTGCTCAGAGAGCACCAGACACCAGAGATGTTGGATTCAAATGCACTTTTCGGTAGGAAGGGGGAGATACAGCAATAAGTGTGTCACCATTGCAAAGCTCACTGGGTGCTGAAGATGCCCAGCAACATCTTTCATTCTTGCCTCTTTTCCTGTGGGAGCAAAGTTCAAACGTTCGTGCTTTACTCTGCTGTGCTCAGAGAGCACCAGACACCAGAGATGTTGGATTCAAATGCACTTTTCGGTAGGAAGGGGGAGATACAGCAATGAGTGTGTCACCATTGCAAAGCTCACTGGGTGCTGAAGATTACCAGTAACATCTTTCATTCTTGCCTCTTTTCCTGTGGGAGCAAAGTTCAAACGTTCGTGCTTTACTCTCCTGTGCTCAGAGAGCACCAGGCACCAGAGATGTTGGATTCAAATGCACTTTTAGGTTGGAAGGGAGGAGGGACAGCTATGTTTGTGTCACCCTGCAAAGCTCACTGTGTGCTGAAGATGTCCAGCAACATCTTTCACTCCTGGCTCTTTTCCTGTGGGAGCAAAGTTCAAACGCTCTTGCTTTACATCGTTCTGCTCAGCCGAGAGCAGGCACCGGAGATGTTGGATTCAAATACACTTTGAGGAACGAAAGTGAGTAGAGACCTCAATGTGCGTGTCACCCTTTCAACTCTCACTGTGTGCTGAAGACGCCCAGCATCATCTTTCACTCCTGACTCCTTTCCTGTGGGAGCAGAGTTCAAACGTTCGTGCTTTACTCTGCTGTGCTCAGAGAGCACCAGACACCAGAGATGTTGGATTCAAATGCACTTTTCGGTAGGAAGGGGGAGATACAGCAATAAGTGTGTCACCATTGCAAAGCTCACTGGGTGCTGAAGATGCCCAGCAACATCTTTCATTCTTGCCTCTTTTCCTGTGGGAGCAAAGTTCAAACGTTCGTGCTTTACTCTGCTGTGCTCAGAGAGCACCAGACACCAGAGATGTTGGATTCAAATGCACTTTTCGGTAGGAAGGGGGAGATAGAGCAATAAGTGTGTCACCATTGCAAAGCTCACTGGGTGCTGAAGATTCCCAGCAACATCTTTCATTCTTGCCCCTTTTCCTGTGGGAGCAAAGTTCAAACGTTCGTGCTTTACTCTGCTGTGCTCAGAGAGCACCAGGCACAGAGATGTTGGATTCAAATGCACTTTTAGGTTGGAAGGGAGGAGGGACAGCTATGTTTGTGTCACCCTGCAAAGCTCACTGTGTGCTGAAGACGCCCAGCATCATCTTTCACTCCTGACTCCTTTCCTGTGGGAGCAGAGTTCAAACGTTCGTGCTTTACTCTGCTGTGCTCAGAGAGCACCAGACACCAGAGATGTTGGATTCAAATGCACTTTTCGGTAGGAAGGGGGAGATACAGCAATAAGTGTGTCACCATTGCAAAGCTCACTGGGTGCTGAAGATGCCCAGCAACATCTTTCACTCCTGACTCCTTTCCTGTGGGAGCAGAGTTCAAACGTTCGTGCTTGACTCTGCTGTGCTCAGAGAGCACCAGACACCAGAGATGTTGGATTCAAATGCACTTTTCGGTAGGAAGGGGGAGATACAGCAATAAGTGTGTCACCATTGCAAAGCTCACTGGGTGCTGAAGATGCCCAGCAACATCTTTCATTCTTGCCTCTTTTCCTGTGGGAGCAAAGTTCAAACGTTCGTGCTTTACTCTGCTGTGCTCAGAGAGCACCAGACACCAGAGATGTTGGATTCAAATGCACTTTTCGGTAGGAAGGGGGAGATACAGCAATGACTGTGTCGCCATTGCGAAGCTCACTGGGTGCTGAAGTTTCCCAGCAACATCTTTCATTCTTGCCCCTTTTATTGTGGGAGCAGAGCTTAAACGTTCGTGCTTTACTCTGCTGTGCTCAGAGAGCACCAGGCACCAGAGATGTTGGATTCAAATGCACTTTTAGGTTGGAAGGGAGGAGGGACAGCTATGTTTGTGTCACCCTGCAAAGCTCACTGTGTGCTGAAGATGTCCAGCAACATCTTTCACTCCTGGCTCTTTTCCTGTGGGAGCAAAGTTCAAACGCTCTTGCTTTACATCGTTCTGCTCAGCCGAGAGCAGGCACCGGAGATGTTGGATTCAAATACACTTTGAGGAACGAAAGTGAGGAGAGACCTCAATGTGCGTGTCACCCTTTCAACTCTCACTGTGTGCTGAAGACGCCCAGCATCATCTTTCACTCCTGACTCCTTTCCTGTGGGAGCAGAGTTCAAACGTTCGTGCTTTACTCTGCTGTGCTCAGAGAGCACCAGACACCAGAGATGTTGGATTCAAATGCACTTTTCGGTAGGAAGGGGGAGATACAGCAATAAGTGTGTCACCATTGCAAAGCTCACTGGGTGCTGAAGATGCCCAGCAACATCTTTCATTCTTGCCTCTTTTCCTGTGGGAGCAAAGTTCAAACGTTCGTGCTTTACTCTGCTGTGCTCAGAGAGCACCAGACACCAGAGATGTTGGATTCAAATGCACTTTTCGGTAGGAAGGGGGAGATACAGCAATAAGTGTGTCACCATTGCAAAGCTCACTGGGTGCTGAAGATTCCCAGCAACATCTTTCATTCTTGCCCCTTTTCCTGTGGGAGCAAAGTTCAAACGTTCGTGCTTTACTCTGCTGTGCTCAGAGAGCACCAGGCACAGAGATGTTGGATTCAAATGCACTTTTAGGTTGGAAGGGAGGAGGGACAGCTATGTTTGTGTCACCCTGCAAAGCTCACTGTGTGCTGAAGATGTCCAGCAACATCTTTCACTCCTGGCTCTTTTCCTGTGGGAGCAAAGTTCAAACGCTCTTGCTTTACATCGTTCTGCTCAGCCGAGAGCAGGCACCGGAGATGTTGGATTCAAATACACTTTGAGGAACGAAAGTGAGGAGAGACCTCAATGTGCGTGTCACCCTTTCAACTCTCACTGTGTGCTGAAGACGCCCAGCATCATCTTTCACTCCTGACTCCTTTCCTGTGGGAGCAGAGTTCAAACGTTCGTGCTTTACTCTGCTGTGCTCAGAGAGCACCAGACACCAGAGATGTTGGATTCAAATGCACTTTTCGGTAGGAAGGGGGAGATACAGCAATAAGTGTGTCACCATTGCAAAGCTCACTGGGTGCTGAAGATGCCCAGCAACATCTTTCACTCCTGACTCCTTTCCTGTGGGAGCAGAGTTCAAACGTTCGTGCTTGACTCTGCTGTGCTCAGAGAGCACCAGGCACCAGAGATGTTGGATTCAAATGCACTTTTCGGTAGGAAGGGGGAGATACAGCAATAAGTGTGTCACCATTGCAAAGCTCACTGGGTGCTGAAGATGCCCAGCAACATCTTTCATTCTTGCCTCTTTTCCTGTGGGAGCAAAGTTCAAACGTTCGTGCTTTACTCTGCTGTGCTCAGAGAGCACCAGACACCAGAGATGTTGGATTCAAATGCACTTTTCGGTAGGAAGGGGGAGATACAGCAATGAGTGTGTCACCATTGCAAAGCTCACTGGGTGCTGAAGTTTCCCAGCAACATCTTTCATACTTGCCCCTTTTATTGTGGGAGCAGAGCTTAAACGTTCGTGCTTTACTCTGCTGTGCTCAGAGAGTACCAGGCACCAGAGATGTTGGATTCAAATGCACTTTTCGGTAGGAAGGGAGGAGTTACAGCTATGTTTGTGTCACCCTGCAAAGCTCACTGTGTGCTGAAGATGTCCAGCAACATCTTTCACTCCTGGCTCTTTTCCTGTGGGAGCAAAGTTCAAACGCTCTTGCTTTACATCGTTCTGCTCAGCCGAGAGCAGGCACCGGAGATGTTGGATTCAAATACACTTTGAGGAACGAAAGTGAGGAGAGACCTCAATGTGCGTGTCACCCTTTCAACTCTCACTGTGTGCTGAAGACGCCCAGCATCATCTTTCACTCCTGACTCCTTTCCTGTGGGAGCAGAGTTCAAACGTTCGTGCTTTACTCTGCTGTGCTCAGAGAGCACCAGACACCAGAGATGTTGGATTCAAATGCACTTTTCGGTAGGAAGGGGGAGATACAGCAATAAGTGTGTCACCATTGCAAAGCTCACTGGGTGCTGAAGATGCCCAGCAACATCTTTCACTCCTGACTCCTTTCCTGTGGGAGCAGAGTTCAAACGTTCGTGCTTGACTCTGCTGTGCTCAGAGAGCACCAGGCACCAGAGATGTTGGATTCAAATGCACTTTTCGGTAGGAAGGGGGAGATACAGCAATAAGTGTGTCACCATTGCAAAGCTCACTGGGTGCTGAAGATGCCCAGCAACATCTTTCATTCTTGCCTCTTTTCCTGTGGGAGCAAAGTTCAAACGTTCGTGCTTTACTCTGCTGTGCTCAGAGAGCACCAGACACCAGAGATGTTGGATTCAAATGCACTTTTCGGTAGGAAGGGGGAGATACAGCAATGAGTGTGTCACCATTGCAAAGCTCACTGGGTGCTGAAGTTTCCCAGCAACATCTTTCATACTTGCCCCTTTTATTGTGGGAGCAGAGCTTAAACGTTCGTGCTTTACTCTGCTGTGCTCAGAGAGCACCAGGCACCAGAGATGTTGGATTCAAATGCACTTTTCGGTAGGAAGGGAGGAGTTACAGCTATGTTTGTGTCACCCTGCAAAGCTCACTGTGTGCTGAAGATGTCCAGCAACATCTTTCACTCCTGGCTCTTTTCCTGTGGGAGCAAAGTTCAAACGCTCTTGCTTTACATCGTTCTGCTCAGCCGAGAGCAGGCACCGGAGATGTTGGATTCAAATACACTTTGAGGAGCGAAAGTGAGTAGAGACCTCAATGTGCGTGTCACCCTTTCAACTCTCACTGTGTGCTGAAGACGCCCAGCATCATCTTTCACTCCTGACTCCTTTCCTGTGGGAGCAGAGTTCAAACGTTCGTGCTTTACTCTGCTGTGCTCAGAGAGCACCAGACACCAGAGATGTTGGATTCAAATGCACTTTTCGGTAGGAAGGGGGAGATACAGCAATAAGTGTGTCACCATTGCAAAGCTCACTGGGTGCTGAAGATGCCCAGCAACATCTTTCATTCTTGCCTCTTTTCCTGTGGGAGCAAAGTTCAAACGTTCGTGCTTTACTCTGCTGTGCTCAGAGAGCACCAGACACCAGAGATGTTGGATTCAAATGCACTTTTCGGTAGGAAGGGGGAGATACAGCAATAAGTGTGTCACCATTGCAAAGCTCACTGGGTGCTGAAGATTCCCAGCAACATCTTTCATTCTTGCCCCTTTTCCTGTGGGAGCAAAGTTCAAACGTTCGTGCTTTACTCTGCTGTGCTCAGAGAGCACCAGGCACAGAGATGTTGGATTCAAATGCACTTTTAGGTTGGAAGGGAGGAGGGACAGCTATGTTTGTGTCACCCTGCAAAGCTCACTGTGTGCTGAAGATGTCCAGCAACATCTTTCACTCCTGGCTCTTTTCCTGTGGGAGCAAAGTTCAAACGCTCTTGCTTTACATCGTTCTGCTCAGCCGAGAGCAGGCACCGGAGATGTTGGATTCAAATACACTTTGAGGAACGAAAGTGAGGAGAGACCTCAATGTGCGTGTCACCCTTTCAACTCTCACTGTGTGCTGAAGACGCCCAGCATCATCTTTCACTCCTGACTCCTTTCCTGTGGGAGCAGAGTTCAAACGTTCGTGCTTTACTCTGCTGTGCTCAGAGAGCACCAGACACCAGAGATGTTGGATTCAAATGCACTTTTCGGTAGGAAGGGGGAGATACAGCAATAAGTGTGTCACCATTGCAAAGCTCACTGGGTGCTGAAGATGCCCAGCAACATCTTTCACTCCTGACTCCTTTCCTGTGGGAGCAGAGTTCAAACGTTCGTGCTTGACTCTGCTGTGCTCAGAGAGCACCAGACACCAGAGATGTTGGATTCAAATGCACTTTTCGGTAGGAAGGGGGAGATACAGCAATAAGTGTGTCACCATTGCAAAGCTCACTGGGTGCTGAAGATTCCCAGCAACATCTTTCATTCTTGCCCCTTTTCCTGTGGGAGCAAAGTTCAAACGTTCGTGCTTTACTCTGCTGTGCTCAGAGAGCACCAGGCACAGAGATGTTGGATTCAAATACACTTTTAGGTTGGAAGGGAGGAGGGACAGCTATGTTTGTGTCACCCTGCAAAGCTCACTGTGTGCTGAAGATGTCCAGCAACATCTTTCACTCCTGGCTCTTTTCCTGTGGGAGCAAAGTTCAAACGCTCTTGCTTTACATCGTTCTGCTCAGCCGAGAGCAGGCACCGGAGATGTTGGATTCAAATACACTTTGAGGAACGAAAGTGAGGAGAGACCTCAATGTGCGTGTCACCCTTTCAACTCTCACTGTGTGCTGAAGACGCCCAGCATCATCTTTCACTCCTGACTCCTTTCCTGTGGGAGCAGAGTTCAAACGTTCGTGCTTTACTCTGCTGTGCTCAGAGAGCACCAGACACCAGAGATGTTGCATTCAAATGCACTTTTCGGTAGGTAGGGGGAGATACAGCAATAAGTGTGTCACCATTGCAAAGCTCACTGGGTGCTGAAGATGCCCAGCAACATCTTTCACTCCTGACTCCTTTCCTGTGGGAGCAGAGTTCAAACGTTCGTGCTTGACTCTGCTGTGCTCAGAGAGCACCAGGCACCAGAGATGTTGGATTCAAATGCACTTTTCGGTAGGAAGGGGGAGATACAGCAATAAGTGTGTCACCATTGCAAAGCTCACTGGGTGCTGAAGATGCCCAGCAACATCTTTCATTCTTGCCTCTTTTCCTGTGGGAGCAAAGTTCAAACGTTCGTGCTTTACTCTGCTGTGCTCAGAGAGCACCAGACACCAGAGATGTTGGATTCAAATGCACTTTTCGGTAGGAAGGGGGAGATACAGCAATAAGTGTGTCACCATTGCAAAGCTCACTGGGTGCTGAAGATTCCCAGCAACATCTTTCATTCTTGCCCCTTTTCCTGTGGGAGCAAAGTTCAAACGTTCGTGCTTTACTCTGCTGTGCTCAGAGAGCACCAGGCACAGAGATGTTGGATTCAAATGCACTTTTAGGTTGGAAGGGAGGAGGGACAGCTATGCTTGTGTCACCCTGCAAAGCTCACTGTGTGCTGAAGATGTCCAGCAACATCTTTCACTCCTGGCTCTTTTCCTGTGGGAGCAAAGTTCAAACGCTCTTGCTTTACATCGTTCTGCTCAGCCGAGAGCAGGCACCGGAGATGTTGGATTCAAATACACTTTGAGGAACGAAAGTGAGGAGAGACCTCAATGTGCGTGTCACCCTTTCAACTCTCACTGTGTGCTGAAGACGCCCAGCATCATCTTTCACTCCTGACTCCTTTCCTGTGGGAGCAGAGTTCAAACGTTCGTGCTTTACTCTGCTGTGCTCAGAGAGCACCAGACACCAGAGATGTTGGATTCAAATGCACTTTTCGGTAGGAAGGGGGAGATACAGCAATAAGTGTGTCACCATTGCAAAGCTCACTGGGTGCTGAAGATGCCCAGCAACATCTTTCACTCCTGACTCCTTTCCTGTGGGAGCAGAGTTCAAACGTTCGTGCTTGACTCTGCTGTGCTCAGAGAGCACCAGACACCAGAGATGTTGGATTCAAATGCACTTTTCGGTAGGAAGGGGGAGATACAGCAATAAGTGTGTCACCATTGCAAAGCTCACTGGGTGCTGAAGATTCCCAGCAACATCTTTCATTCTTGCCCCTTTTCCTGTGGGAGCAAAGTTCAAACGTTCGTGCTTTACTCTGCTGTGCTCAGAGAGCACCAGGCACAGAGATGTTGGATTCAAATACACTTTTAGGTTGGAAGGGAGGAGGGACAGCTATGTTTGTGTCACCCTGCAAAGCTCACTGTGTGCTGAAGATGTCCAGCAACATCTTTCACTCCTGACTCTTTTCCTGTGGGAGCAAAGTTCAAACGCTCTTGCTTTACATCGTTCTGCTCAGCCGAGAGCAGGCACCGGAGATGTTGGATTCAAATACACTTTGAGGAACGAAAGTGAGGAGAGACCTCAATGTGCGTGTCACCCTTTCAACTCTCACTGTGTGCTGAAGACGCCCAGCATCATCTTTCACTCCTGACTCCTTTCCTGTGGGAGCAGAGTTCAAACGTTCGTGCTTTACTCTGCTGTGCTCAGAGAGCACCAGACACCAGAGATGTTGCATTCAAATGCACTTTTCGGTAGGTAGGGGGAGATACAGCAATAAGTGTGTCACCATTGCAAAGCTCACTGGGTGCTGAAGATGCCCAGCAACATCTTTCACTCCTGACTCCTTTCCTGTGGGAGCAGAGTTCAAACGTTCGTGCTTGACTCTGCTGTGCTCAGAGAGCACCAGACACCAGAGATGTTGGATTCAAATGCACTTTTCGGTAGGAAGGGGGAGATACAGCAATAAGTGTGTCACCTTTGCAAAGCTCACTGAGTGCTGAAGATGCCCAGCAACATCTTTCATTCTTGCCTCTTTTCCTGTGGGAGCAAAGTTCAAACGTTCGTGCTTTACTCTGCTGTGCTCAGAGAGCACCTGACACCAGAGATGTTGGATTCAAATGCACTTTTCGGTAGGAAGGGGGAGATACAGCAATGAGTGTGTCACCATTGCAAAGCTCACTGGGTGCTGAAGTTTCCCAGCAACATCTTTCATACTTGCCCCTTTTATTGTGGGAGCAGAGCTTAAACGTTCGTGCTTTACTCTGCTGTGCTCAGAGAGCACCAGGCACCAGAGATGTTGGATTCAAATGCACTTTTCGGTAGGAAGGGAGGAGGGACAGCTATGTTTGTGTCACCCTGCAAAGCTCACTGTGTGCTGAAGATGTCCAGCAACATCTTTCACTCCTGGCTCTTTTCCTGTGGGAGCAAAGTTCAAACGCTCTTGCTTTACATCGTTCTGCTCAGCCGAGAGCAGGCACCGGAGATGTTGGATTCAAATACACTTTGAGGAGCGAAAGTGAGTAGAGACCTCAATGTGCGTGTCACCCTTTCAACTCTCACTGTGTGCTGAAGACGCCCAGCATCATCTTTCACTCCTGACTCCTTTCCTGTGGGAGCAGAGTTCAAACGTTCGTGCTTTACTCTGCTGTGCTCAGAGAGCACCAGACACCAGAGATGTTGGATTCAAATGCACTTTTCGGTAGGAAGGGGGAGATACAGCAATAAGTGTGTCACCATTGCAAAGCTCACTGGGTGCTGAAGATGCCCAGCAACATCTTTCATTCTTGCCTCTTTTCCTGTGGGAGCAAAGTTCAAACGTTCGTGCTTTACTCTGCTGTGCTCAGAGAGCACCAGACACCAGAGATGTTGGATTCAAATGCACTTTTCGGTAGGAAGGGGGAGATAGAGCAATAAGTGTGTCACCATTGCAAAGCTCACTGGGTGCTGAAGATTCCCAGCAACATCTTTCATTCTTGCCCCTTTTCCTGTGGGAGCAAAGTTCAAACGTTCGTGCTTTACTCTGCTGTGCTCAGAGAGCACCAGGCACAGAGATGTTGGATTCAAATGCACTTTTAGGTTGGAAGGGAGGAGGGACAGCTATGTTTGTGTCACCCTGCAAAGCTCACTGTGTGCTGAAGATGTCCAGCAACATCTTTCACTCCTGGCTCTTTTCCTGTGGGAGCAAAGTTCAAACGCTCTTGCTTTACATCGTTCTGCTCAGCCGAGAGCAGGCACCGGAGATGTTGGATTCAAATACACTTTGAGGAACGAAAGTGAGGAGAGACCTCAATGTGCGTGTCACCCTTTCAACTCTCACCGTGTGCTGAAGACGCCCAGCATCATCTTTCACTCCTGACTCCTTTCCTGTGGGAGCAGAGTTCAAACGTTCGTGCTTTACTCTGCTGTGCTCAGAGAGCACCAGACACCAGAGATGTTGGATTCAAATGCACTTTTCGGTAGGAAGGGGGAGATACAGCAATAAGTGTGTCACCATTGCAAAGCTCACTGGGTGCTGAAGATGCCCAGCAACATCTTTCACTCCTGACTCCTTTCCTGTGGGAGCAGAGTTCAAACGTTCGTGCTTGACTCTGCTGTGCTCAGAGAGCACCAGACACCAGAGATGTTGGATTCAAATGCACTTTTCGGTAGGAAGGGGGAGATACAGCAATAAGTGTGTCACCATTGCAAAGCTCACTGGGTGCTGAAGATGCCCAGCAACATCTTTCATTCTTGCCTCTTTTCCTGTGGGAGCAAAGTTCAAACGTTCGTGCTTTACTCTGCTGTGCTCAGAGAGCACCAGACACCAGAGATGTTGGATTCAAATGCACTTTTCGGTAGGAAGGGGGAGATACAGCAATGACTGTGTCGCCATTGCGAAGCTCACTGGGTGCTGAAGTTTCCCAGCAACATCTTTCATTCTTGCCCCTTTTATTGTGGGAGCAGAGCTTAAACGTTCGTGCTTTACTCTGCTGTGCTCAGAGAGCACCAGGCACCAGAGATGTTGGATTCAAATGCACTTTTAGGTTGGAAGGGAGGAGGGACAGCTATGTTTGTGTCACCCTGCAAAGCTCACTGTGTGCTGAAGATGTCCAGCAACATCTTTCACTCCTGGCTCTTTTCCTGTGGGAGCAAAGTTCAAACGCTCTTGCTTTACATCGTTCTGCTCAGCCGAGAGCAGGCACCGGAGATGTTGGATTCAAATACACTTTGAGGAACGAAAGTGAGGAGAGACCTCAATGTGCGTGTCACCCTTTCAACTCTCACTGTGTGCTGAAGACGCCCAGCATCATCTTTCACTCCTGACTCCTTTCCTGTGGGAGCAGAGTTCAAACGTTCGTGCTTTACTCTGCTGTGCTCAGAGAGCACCAGACACCAGAGATGTTGGATTCAAATGCACTTTTCGGTAGGAAGGGGGAGATACAGCAATAAGTGTGTCACCATTGCAAAGCTCACTGGGTGCTGAAGATGCCCAGCAACATCTTTCACTCCTGACTCCTTTCCTGTGGGAGCAGAGTTCAAACGTTCGTGCTTGACTCTGCTGTGCTCAGAGAGCACCAGACACCAGAGATGTTGGATTCAAATGCACTTTTCGGTAGGAAGGGGGAGATACAGCAATAAGTGTGTCACCATTGCAAAGCTCACTGGGTGCTGAAGATGCCCAGCAACATCTTTCATTCTTGCCTCTTTTCCTGTGGGAGCAAAGTTCAAACGTTCGTGCTTTACTCTGCTGTGCTCAGAGAGCACCAGACACCAGAGATGTTGGATTCAAATGCACTTTTCGGTAGGAAGGGGGAGATACAGCAATGACTGTGTCGCCATTGCGAAGCTCACTGGGTGCTGAAGTTTCCCAGCAACATCTTTCATTCTTGCCCCTTTTATTGTGGGAGCAGAGCTTAAACGTTCGTGCTTTACTCTGCTGTGCTCAGAGAGCACCAGGCACCAGAGATGTTGGATTCAAATGCACTTTTAGGTTGGAAGGGAGGAGGGACAGCTATGTTTGTGTCACCCTGCAAAGCTCACTGTGTGCTGAAGATGTCCAGCAACATCTTTCACTCCTGGCTCTTTTCCTGTGGGAGCAAAGTTCAAACGCTCTTGCTTTACATCGTTCTGCTCAGCCGAGAGCAGGCACCGGAGATGTTGGATTCAAATACACTTTGAGGAACGAAAGTGAGGAGAGACCTCAATGTGCGTGTCACCCTTTCAACTCTCACTGTGTGCTGAAGACGCCCAGCATCATCTTTCACTCCTGACTCCTTTCCTGTGGGAGCAGAGTTCAAACGTTCGTGCTTTACTCTGCTGTGCTCAGAGAGCACCAGACACCAGAGATGTTGGATTCAAATGCACTTTTCGGTAGGAAGGGGGAGATACAGCAATAAGTGTGTCACCATTGCAAAGCTCACTGGGTGCTGAAGATGCCCAGCAACATCTTTCATTCTTGCCTCTTTTCCTGTGGGAGCAAAGTTCAAACGTTCGTGCTTTACTCTGCTGTGCTCAGAGAGCACCAGACACCAGAGATGTTGGATTCAAATGCACTTTTCGGTAGGAAGGGGGAGATACAGCAATGAGTGTGTCACCATTGCAAAGCTCACTGGGTGCTGAAGTTTCCCAGCAACATCTTTCATACTTGCCCCTTTTATTGTGGGAGCAGAGCTTAAACGTTCGTGCTTTACTCTGCTGTGCTCAGAGAGTACCAGGCACCAGAGATGTTGGATTCAAATGCACTTTTCGGTAGGAAGGGAGGAGTTACAGCTATGTTTGTGTCACCCTGCAAAGCTCACTGTGTGCTGAAGATGTCCAGCAACATCTTTCACTCCTGGCTCTTTTCCTGTGGGAGCAAAGTTCAAACGCTCTTGCTTTACATCGTTCTGCTCAGCCGAGAGCAGGCACCGGAGATGTTGGATTCAAATACACTTTGAGGAACGAAAGTGAGGAGAGACCTCAATGTGCGTGTCACCCTTTCAACTCTCACTGTGTGCTGAAGACGCCCAGCATCATCTTTCACTCCTGACTCCTTTCCTGTGGGAGCAGAGTTCAAACGTTCGTGCTTTACTCTGCTGTGCTCAGAGAGCACCAGACACCAGAGATGTTGGATTCAAATGCACTTTTCGGTAGGAAGGGGGAGATACAGCAATAAGTGTGTCACCATTGCAAAGCTCACTGGGTGCTGAAGATGCCCAGCAACATCTTTCACTCCTGACTCCTTTCCTGTGGGAGCAGAGTTCAAACGTTCGTGCTTGACTCTGCTGTGCTCAGAGAGCACCAGGCACCAGAGATGTTGGATTCAAATGCACTTTTCGGTAGGAAGGGGGAGATACAGCAATAAGTGTGTCACCATTGCAAAGCTCACTGGGTGCTGAAGATGCCCAGCAACATCTTTCATTCTTGCCTCTTTTCCTGTGGGAGCAAAGTTCAAACGTTCGTGCTTTACTCTGCTGTGCTCAGAGAGCACCAGACACCAGAGATGTTGGATTCAAATGCACTTTTCGGTAGGAAGGGGGAGATACAGCAATGAGTGTGTCACCATTGCAAAGCTCACTGGGTGCTGAAGTTTCCCAGCAACATCTTTCATACTTGCCCCTTTTATTGTGGGAGCAGAGCTTAAACGTTCGTGCTTTACTCTGCTGTGCTCAGAGAGCACCAGGCACCAGAGATGTTGGATTCAAATGCACTTTTCGGTAGGAAGGGAGGAGTTACAGCTATGTTTGTGTCACCCTGCAAAGCTCACTGTGTGCTGAAGATGTCCAGCAACATCTTTCACTCCTGGCTCTTTTCCTGTGGGAGCAAAGTTCAAACGCTCTTGCTTTACATCGTTCTGCTCAGCCGAGAGCAGGCACCGGAGATGTTGGATTCAAATACACTTTGAGGAGCGAAAGTGAGTAGAGACCTCAATGTGCGTGTCACCCTTTCAACTCTCACTGTGTGCTGAAGACGCCCAGCATCATCTTTCACTCCTGACTCCTTTCCTGTGGGAGCAGAGTTCAAACGTTCGTGCTTTACTCTGCTGTGCTCAGAGAGCACCAGACACCAGAGATGTTGGATTCAAATGCACTTTTCGGTAGGAAGGGGGAGATACAGCAATAAGTGTGTCACCATTGCAAAGCTCACTGGGTGCTGAAGATGCCCAGCAACATCTTTCATTCTTGCCTCTTTTCCTGTGGGAGCAAAGTTCAAACGTTCGTGCTTTACTCTGCTGTGCTCAGAGAGCACCAGACACCAGAGATGTTGGATTCAAATGCACTTTTCGGTAGGAAGGGGGAGATACAGCAATAAGTGTGTCACCATTGCAAAGCTCACTGGGTGCTGAAGATTCCCAGCAACATCTTTCATTCTTGCCCCTTTTCCTGTGGGAGCAAAGTTCAAACGTTCGTGCTTTACTCTGCTGTGCTCAGAGAGCACCAGGCACAGAGATGTTGGATTCAAATGCACTTTTAGGTTGGAAGGGAGGAGGGACAGCTATGTTTGTGTCACCCTGCAAAGCTCACTGTGTGCTGAAGATGTCCAGCAACATCTTTCACTCCTGGCTCTTTTCCTGTGGGAGCAAAGTTCAAACGCTCTTGCTTTACATCGTTCTGCTCAGCCGAGAGCAGGCACCGGAGATGTTGGATTCAAATACACTTTGAGGAACGAAAGTGAGGAGAGACCTCAATGTGCGTGTCACCCTTTCAACTCTCACTGTGTGCTGAAGACGCCCAGCATCATCTTTCACTCCTGACTCCTTTCCTGTGGGAGCAGAGTTCAAACGTTCGTGCTTTACTCTGCTGTGCTCAGAGAGCACCAGACACCAGAGATGTTGGATTCAAATGCACTTTTCGGTAGGAAGGGGGAGATACAGCAATAAGTGTGTCACCATTGCAAAGCTCACTGGGTGCTGAAGATGCCCAGCAACATCTTTCACTCCTGACTCCTTTCCTGTGGGAGCAGAGTTCAAACGTTCGTGCTTGACTCTGCTGTGCTCAGAGAGCACCAGACACCAGAGATGTTGGATTCAAATGCACTTTTCGGTAGGAAGGGGGAGATACAGCAATAAGTGTGTCACCATTGCAAAGCTCACTGGGTGCTGAAGATTCCCAGCAACATCTTTCATTCTTGCCCCTTTTCCTGTGGGAGCAAAGTTCAAACGTTCGTGCTTTACTCTGCTGTGCTCAGAGAGCACCAGGCACAGAGATGTTGGATTCAAATACACTTTTAGGTTGGAAGGGAGGAGGGACAGCTATGTTTGTGTCACCCTGCAAAGCTCACTGTGTGCTGAAGATGTCCAGCAACATCTTTCACTCCTGGCTCTTTTCCTGTGGGAGCAAAGTTCAAACGCTCTTGCTTTACATCGTTCTGCTCAGCCGAGAGCAGGCACCGGAGATGTTGGATTCAAATACACTTTGAGGAACGAAAGTGAGGAGAGACCTCAATGTGCGTGTCACCCTTTCAACTCTCACTGTGTGCTGAAGACGCCCAGCATCATCTTTCACTCCTGACTCCTTTCCTGTGGGAGCAGAGTTCAAACGTTCGTGCTTTACTCTGCTGTGCTCAGAGAGCACCAGACACCAGAGATGTTGCATTCAAATGCACTTTTCGGTAGGTAGGGGGAGATACAGCAATAAGTGTGTCACCATTGCAAAGCTCACTGGGTGCTGAAGATGCCCAGCAACATCTTTCACTCCTGACTCCTTTCCTGTGGGAGCAGAGTTCAAACGTTCGTGCTTGACTCTGCTGTGCTCAGAGAGCACCAGACACCAGAGATGTTGGATTCAAATGCACTTTTCGGTAGGAAGGGGGAGATACAGCAATAAGTGTGTCACCTTTGCAAAGCTCACTGAGTGCTGAAGATGCCCAGCAACATCTTTCATTCTTGCCTCTTTTCCTGTGGGAGCAAAGTTCAAACGTTCGTGCTTTACTCTGCTGTGCTCAGAGAGCACCTGACACCAGAGATGTTGGATTCAAATGCACTTTTCGGTAGGAAGGGGGAGATACAGCAATGAGTGTGTCACCATTGCAAAGCTCACTGGGTGCTGAAGTTTCCCAGCAACATCTTTCATACTTGCCCCTTTTATTGTGGGAGCAGAGCTTAAACGTTCGTGCTTTACTCTGCTGTGCTCAGAGAGCACCAGGCACCAGAGATGTTGGATTCAAATGCACTTTTCGGTAGGAAGGGAGGAGGGACAGCTATGTTTGTGTCACCCTGCAAAGCTCACTGTGTGCTGAAGATGTCCAGCAACATCTTTCACTCCTGGCTCTTTTCCTGTGGGAGCAAAGTTCAAACGCTCTTGCTTTACATCGTTCTGCTCAGCCGAGAGCAGGCACCGGAGATGTTGGATTCAAATACACTTTGAGGAGCGAAAGTGAGTAGAGACCTCAATGTGCGTGTCACCCTTTCAACTCTCACTGTGTGCTGAAGACGCCCAGCATCATCTTTCACTCCTGACTCCTTTCCTGTGGGAGCAGAGTTCAAACGTTCGTGCTTTACTCTGCTGTGCTCAGAGAGCACCAGACACCAGAGATGTTGGATTCAAATGCACTTTTCGGTAGGAAGGGGGAGATACAGCAATAAGTGTGTCACCATTGCAAAGCTCACTGGGTGCTGAAGATGCCCAGCAACATCTTTCATTCTTGCCTCTTTTCCTGTGGGAGCAAAGTTCAAACGTTCGTGCTTTACTCTGCTGTGCTCAGAGAGCACCAGACACCAGAGATGTTGGATTCAAATGCACTTTTCGGTAGGAAGGGGGAGATAGAGCAATAAGTGTGTCACCATTGCAAAGCTCACTGGGTGCTGAAGATTCCCAGCAACATCTTTCATTCTTGCCCCTTTTCCTGTGGGAGCAAAGTTCAAACGTTCGTGCTTTACTCTGCTGTGCTCAGAGAGCACCAGGCACAGAGATGTTGGATTCAAATGCACTTTTAGGTTGGAAGGGAGGAGGGACAGCTATGTTTGTGTCACCCTGCAAAGCTCACTGTGTGCTGAAGATGTCCAGCAACATCTTTCACTCCTGGCTCTTTTCCTGTGGGAGCAAAGTTCAAACGCTCTTGCTTTACATCGTTCTGCTCAGCCGAGAGCAGGCACCGGAGATGTTGGATTCAAATACACTTTGAGGAACGAAAGTGAGGAGAGACCTCAATGTGCGTGTCACCCTTTCAACTCTCACTGTGTGCTGAAGACGCCCAGCATCATCTTTCACTCCTGACTCCTTTCCTGTGGGAGCAGAGTTCAAACGTTCGTGCTTTACTCTGCTGTGCTCAGAGAGCACCAGACACCAGAGATGTTGGATTCAAATGCACTTTTCGGTAGGAAGGGGGAGATACAGCAATAAGTGTGTCACCATTGCAAAGCTCACTGGGTGCTGAAGATGCCCAGCAACATCTTTCACTCCTGACTCCTTTCCTGTGGGAGCAGAGTTCAAACGTTCGTGCTTGACTCTGCTGTGCTCAGAGAGCACCAGACACCAGAGATGTTGGATTCAAATGCACTTTTCGGTAGGAAGGGGGAGATACAGCAATAAGTGTGTCACCATTGCAAAGCTCACTGGGTGCTGAAGATGCCCAGCAACATCTTTCATTCTTGCCTCTTTTCCTGTGGGAGCAAAGTTCAAACGTTCGTGCTTTACTCTGCTGTGCTCAGAGAGCACCAGACACCAGAGATGTTGGATTCAAATGCACTTTTCGGTAGGAAGGGGGAGATACAGCAATGACTGTGTCGCCATTGCGAAGCTCACTGGGTGCTGAAGTTTCCCAGCAACATCTTTCATTCTTGCCCCTTTTATTGTGGGAGCAGAGCTTAAACGTTCGTGCTTTACTCTGCTGTGCTCAGAGAGCACCAGGCACCAGAGATGTTGGATTCAAATGCACTTTTAGGTTGGAAGGGAGGAGGGACAGCTATGTTTGTGTCACCCTGCAAAGCTCACTGTGTGCTGAAGATGTCCAGCAACATCTTTCACTCCTGGCTCTTTTCCTGTGGGAGCAAAGTTCAAACGCTCTTGCTTTACATCGTTCTGCTCAGCCGAGAGCAGGCACCGGAGATGTTGGATTCAAATACACTTTGAGGAACGAAAGTGAGGAGAGACCTCAATGTGCGTGTCACCCTTTCAACTCTCACTGTGTGCTGAAGACGCCCAGCATCATCTTTCACTCCTGACTCCTTTCCTGTGGGAGCAGAGTTCAAACGTTCGTGCTTTACTCTGCTGTGCTCAGAGAGCACCAGACACCAGAGATGTTGGATTCAAATGCACTTTTCGGTAGGAAGGGGGAGATACAGCAATAAGTGTGTCACCATTGCAAAGCTCACTGGGTGCTGAAGATGCCCAGCAACATCTTTCACTCCTGACTCCTTTCCTGTGGGAGCAGAGTTCAAACGTTCGTGCTTGACTCTGCTGTGCTCAGAGAGCACCAGACACCAGAGATGTTGGATTCAAATGCACTTTTCGGTAGGAAGGGGGAGATACAGCAATAAGTGTGTCACCATTGCAAAGCTCACTGGGTGCTGAAGATGCCCAGCAACATCTTTCATTCTTGCCTCTTTTCCTGTGGGAGCAAAGTTCAAACGTTCGTGCTTTACTCTGCTGTGCTCAGAGAGCACCAGACACCAGAGATGTTGGATTCAAATGCACTTTTCGGTAGGAAGGGGGAGATACAGCAATGACTGTGTCGCCATTGCGAAGCTCACTGGGTGCTGAAGTTTCCCAGCAACATCTTTCATTCTTGCCCCTTTTATTGTGGGAGCAGAGCTTAAACGTTCGTGCTTTACTCTGCTGTGCTCAGAGAGCACCAGGCACCAGAGATGTTGGATTCAAATGCACTTTTAGGTTGGAAGGGAGGAGGGACAGCTATGTTTGTGTCACCCTGCAAAGCTCACTGTGTGCTGAAGATGTCCAGCAACATCTTTCACTCCTGGCTCTTTTCCTGTGGGAGCAAAGTTCAAACGCTCTTGCTTTACATCGTTCTGCTCAGCCGAGAGCAGGCACCGGAGATGTTGGATTCAAATACACTTTGAGGAACGAAAGTGAGGAGAGACCTCAATGTGCGTGTCACCCTTTCAACTCTCACTGTGTGCTGAAGACGCCCAGCATCATCTTTCACTCCTGACTCCTTTCCTGTGGGAGCAGAGTTCAAACGTTCGTGCTTTACTCTGCTGTGCTCAGAGAGCACCAGACACCAGAGATGTTGGATTCAAATGCACTTTTCGGTAGGAAGGGGGAGATACAGCAATAAGTGTGTCACCATTGCAAAGCTCACTGGGTGCTGAAGATGCCCAGCAACATCTTTCATTCTTGCCTCTTTTCCTGTGGGAGCAAAGTTCAAACGTTCGTGCTTTACTCTGCTGTGCTCAGAGAGCACCAGACACCAGAGATGTTGGATTCAAATGCACTTTTCGGTAAGAAGGGGGAGATACAGCAATAAGTGTGTCACCATTGCAAAGCTCACTGGGTGCTGAAGATTCCCAGCAACATCTTTCATTCTTGCCCCTTTTCCTGTGGGAGCAAAGTTCAAACGTTCGTGCTTTACTCTGCTGTGCTCAGAGAGCACCAGGCACAGAGATGTTGGATTCAAATGCACTTTTAGGTTGGAAGGGAGGAGGGACAGCTATGTTTGTGTCACCCTGCAAAGCTCACTGTGTGCTGAAGATGTCCAGCAACATCTTTCACTCCTGGCTCTTTTCCTGTGGGAGCAAAGTTCAAACGCTCTTGCTTTACATCGTTCTGCTCAGCCGAGAGCAGGCACCGGAGATGTTGGATTCAAATACACTTTGAGGAACGAAAGTGAGGAGAGACCTCAATGTGCGTGTCACCCTTTCAACTCTCACTGTGTGCTGAAGACGCCCAGCATCATCTTTCACTCCTGACTCCTTTCCTGTGGGAGCAGAGTTCAAACGTTCGTGCTTTACTCTGCTGTGCTCAGAGAGCACCAGACACCAGAGATGTTGGATTCAAATGCACTTTTCGGTAGGAAGGGGGAGATACAGCAATAAGTGTGTCACCATTGCAAAGCTCACTGGGTGCTGAAGATGCCCAGCAACATCTTTCACTCCTGACTCCTTTCCTGTGGGAGCAGAGTTCAAACGTTCGTGCTTGACTCTGCTGTGCTCAGAGAGCACCAGGCACCAGAGATGTTGGATTCAAATGCACTTTTCGGTAGGAAGGGGGAGATACAGCAATAAGTGTGTCACCATTGCAAAGCTCACTGGGTGCTGAAGATGCCCAGCAACATCTTTCATTCTTGCCTCTTTTCCTGTGGGAGCAAAGTTCAAACGTTCGTGCTTTACTCTGCTGTGCTCAGAGAGCACCAGACACCAGAGATGTTGGATTCAAATGCACTTTTCGGTAGGAAGGGGGAGATACAGCAATGAGTGTGTCACCATTGCAAAGCTCACTGGGTGCTGAAGTTTCCCAGCAACATCTTTCATACTTGCCCCTTTTATTGTGGGAGCAGAGCTTAAACGTTCGTGCTTTACTCTGCTGTGCTCAGAGAGTACCAGGCACCAGAGATGTTGGATTCAAATGCACTTTTCGGTAGGAAGGGAGGAGTTACAGCTATGTTTGTGTCACCCTGCAAAGCTCACTGTGTGCTGAAGATGTCCAGCAACATCTTTCACTCCTGGCTCTTTTCCTGTGGGAGCAAAGTTCAAACGCTCTTGCTTTACATCGTTCTGCTCAGCCGAGAGCAGGCACCGGAGATGTTGGATTCAAATACACTTTGAGGAACGAAAGTGAGGAGAGACCTCAATGTGCGTGTCACCCTTTCAACTCTCACTGTGTGCTGAAGACGCCCAGCATCATCTTTCACTCCTGACTCCTTTCCTGTGGGAGCAGAGTTCAAACGTTCGTGCTTTACTCTGCTGTGCTCAGAGAGCACCAGACACCAGAGATGTTGGATTCAAATGCACTTTTCGGTAGGAAGGGGGAGATACAGCAATAAGTGTGTCACCATTGCAAAGCTCACTGGGTGCTGAAGATGCCCAGCAACATCTTTCACTCCTGACTCCTTTCCTGTGGGAGCAGAGTTCAAACGTTCGTGCTTGACTCTGCTGTGCTCAGAGAGCACCAGGCACCAGAGATGTTGGATTCAAATGCACTTTTCGGTAGGAAGGGGGAGATACAGCAATAAGTGTGTCACCATTGCAAAGCTCACTGGGTGCTGAAGATGCCCAGCAACATCTTTCATTCTTGCCTCTTTTCCTGTGGGAGCAAAGTTCAAACGTTCGTGCTTTACTCTGCTGTGCTCAGAGAGCACCAGACACCAGAGATGTTGGATTCAAATGCACTTTTCGGTAGGAAGGGGGAGATACAGCAATGAGTGTGTCACCATTGCAAAGCTCACTGGGTGCTGAAGTTTCCCAGCAACATCTTTCATACTTGCCCCTTTTATTGTGGGAGCAGAGCTTAAACGTTCGTGCTTTACTCTGCTGTGCTCAGAGAGCACCAGGCACCAGAGATGTTGGATTCAAATGCACTTTTCGGTAGGAAGGGAGGAGTTACAGCTATGTTTGTGTCACCCTGCAAAGCTCACTGTGTGCTGAAGATGTCCAGCAACATCTTTCACTCCTGGCTCTTTTCCTGTGGGAGCAAAGTTCAAACGCTCTTGCTTTACATCGTTCTGCTCAGCCGAGAGCAGGCACCGGAGATGTTGGATTCAAATACACTTTGAGGAGCGAAAGTGAGTAGAGACCTCAATGTGCGTGTCACCCTTTCAACTCTCACTGTGTGCTGAAGACGCCCAGCATCATCTTTCACTCCTGACTCCTTTCCTGTGGGAGCAGAGTTCAAACGTTCGTGCTTTACTCTGCTGTGCTCAGAGAGCACCAGACACCAGAGATGTTGGATTCAAATGCACTTTTCGGTAGGAAGGGGGAGATACAGCAATAAGTGTGTCACCATTGCAAAGCTCACTGGGTGCTGAAGATGCCCAGCAACATCTTTCATTCTTGCCTCTTTTCCTGTGGGAGCAAAGTTCAAACGTTCGTGCTTTACTCTGCTGTGCTCAGAGAGCACCAGACACCAGAGATGTTGGATTCAAATGCACTTTTCGGTAGGAAGGGGGAGATACAGCAATAAGTGTGTCACCATTGCAAAGCTCACTGGGTGCTGAAGATTCCCAGCAACATCTTTCATTCTTGCCCCTTTTCCTGTGGGAGCAAAGTTCAAACGTTCGTGCTTTACTCTGCTGTGCTCAGAGAGCACCAGGCACAGAGATGTTGGATTCAAATGCACTTTTAGGTTGGAAGGGAGGAGGGACAGCTATGTTTGTGTCACCCTGCAAAGCTCACTGTGTGCTGAAGATGTCCAGCAACATCTTTCACTCCTGGCTCTTTTCCTGTGGGAGCAAAGTTCAAACGCTCTTGCTTTACATCGTTCTGCTCAGCCGAGAGCAGGCACCGGAGATGTTGGATTCAAATACACTTTGAGGAACGAAAGTGAGGAGAGACCTCAATGTGCGTGTCACCCTTTCAACTCTCACTGTGTGCTGAAGACGCCCAGCATCATCTTTCACTCCTGACTCCTTTCCTGTGGGAGCAGAGTTCAAACGTTCGTGCTTTACTCTGCTGTGCTCAGAGAGCACCAGACACCAGAGATGTTGGATTCAAATGCACTTTTCGGTAGGAAGGGGGAGATACAGCAATAAGTGTGTCACCATTGCAAAGCTCACTGGGTGCTGAAGATGCCCAGCAACATCTTTCACTCCTGACTCCTTTCCTGTGGGAGCAGAGTTCAAACGTTCGTGCTTGACTCTGCTGTGCTCAGAGAGCACCAGACACCAGAGATGTTGGATTCAAATGCACTTTTCGGTAGGAAGGGGGAGATACAGCAATAAGTGTGTCACCATTGCAAAGCTCACTGGGTGCTGAAGATTCCCAGCAACATCTTTCATTCTTGCCCCTTTTCCTGTGGGAGCAAAGTTCAAACGTTCGTGCTTTACTCTGCTGTGCTCAGAGAGCACCAGTCACAGAGATGTTGGATTCAAATACACTTTTAGGTTGGAAGGGAGGAGGGACAGCTATGTTTGTGTCACCCTGCAAAGCTCACTGTGTGCTGAAGATGTCCAGCAACATCTTTCACTCCTGGCTCTTTTCCTGTGGGAGCAAAGTTCAAACGCTCTTGCTTTACATCGTTCTGCTCAGCCGAGAGCAGGCACCGGAGATGTTGGATTCAAATACACTTTGAGGAACGAAAGTGAGGAGAGACCTCAATGTGCGTGTCACCCTTTCAACTCTCACTGTGTGCTGAAGACGCCCAGCATCATCTTTCACTCCTGACTCCTTTCCTGTGGGAGCAGAGTTCAAACGTTCGTGCTTTACTCTGCTGTGCTCAGAGAGCACCAGACACCAGAGATGTTGGATTCAAATGCACTTTTCGGTAGGAAGGGGGAGATACAGCAATAAGTGTGTCACCATTGCAAAGCTCACTGGGTGCTGAAGATGCCCAGCAACATCTTTCACTCCTGACTCCTTTCCTGTGGGAGCAGAGTTCAAACGTTCGTGCTTGACTCTGCTGTGCTCAGAGAGCACCAGGCACCAGAGATGTTGGATTCAAATGCACTTTTCGGTAGGAAGGGGGAGATACAGCAATAAGTGTGTCACCATTGCAAAGCTCACTGGGTGCTGAAGATGCCCAGCAACATCTTTCATTCTTGCCTCTTTTCCTGTGGGAGCAAAGTTCAAACGTTCGTGCTTTACTCTGCTGTGCTCAGAGAGCACCAGACACCAGAGATGTTGGATTCAAATGCACTTTTCGGTAGGAAGGGGGAGATACAGCAATGAGTGTGTCACCATTGCAAAGCTCACTGGGTGCTGAAGTTTCCCAGCAACATCTTTCATACTTGCCCCTTTTATTGTGGGAGCAGAGCTTAAACGTTCGTGCTTTACTCTGCTGTGCTCAGAGAGCACCAGGCACCAGAGATGTTGGATTCAAATGCACTTTTCGGTAGGAAGGGAGGAGTTACAGCTATGTTTGTGTCACCCTGCAAAGCTCACTGTGTGCTGAAGATGTCCAGCAACATCTTTCACTCCTGGCTCTTTTCCTGTGGGAGCAAAGTTCAAACGCTCTTGCTTTACATCGTTCTGCTCAGCCGAGAGCAGGCACCGGAGATGTTGGATTCAAATACACTTTGAGGAGCGAAAGTGAGTAGAGACCTCAATGTGCGTGTCACCCTTTCAACTCTCACTGTGTGCTGAAGACGCCCAGCATCATCTTTCACTCCTGACTCCTTTCCTGTGGGAGCAGAGTTCAAACGTTCGTGCTTTACTCTGCTGTGCTCAGAGAGCACCAGACACCAGAGATGTTGGATTCAAATGCACTTTTCGGTAGGAAGGGGGAGATACAGCAATAAGTGTGTCACCATTGCAAAGCTCACTGGGTGCTGAAGATGCCCAGCAACATCTTTCATTCTTGCCTCTTTTCCTGTGGGAGCAAAGTTCAAACGTTCGTGCTTTACTCTGCTGTGCTCAGAGAGCACCAGACACCAGAGATGTTGGATTCAAATGCACTTTTCGGTAGGAAGGGGGAGATAGAGCAATAAGTGTGTCACCATTGCAAAGCTCACTGGGTGCTGAAGATTCCCAGCAACATCTTTCATTCTTGCCCCTTTTCCTGTGGGAGCAAAGTTCAAACGTTCGTGCTTTACTCTGCTGTGCTCAGAGAGCACCAGGCACAGAGATGTTGGATTCAAATGCACTTTTAGGTTGGAAGGGAGGAGGGACAGCTATGTTTGTGTCACCCTGCAAAGCTCACTGTGTGCTGAAGATGTCCAGCAACATCTTTCACTCCTGGCTCTTTTCCTGTGGGAGCAAAGTTCAAACGCTCTTGCTTTACATCGTTCTGCTCAGCCGAGAGCAGGCACCGGAGATGTTGGATTCAAATACACTTTGAGGAACGAAAGTGAGGAGAGACCTCAATGTGCGTGTCACCCTTTCAACTCTCACTGTGTGCTGAAGACGCCCAGCATCATCTTTCACTCCTGACTCCTTTCCTGTGGGAGCAGAGTTCAAACGTTCGTGCTTTACTCTGCTGTGCTCAGAGAGCACCAGACACCAGAGATGTTGGATTCAAATGCACTTTTCGGTAGGAAGGGGGAGATACAGCAATAAGTGTGTCACCATTGCAAAGCTCACTGGGTGCTGAAGATGCCCAGCAACATCTTTCACTCCTGACTCCTTTCCTGTGGGAGCAGAGTTCAAACGTTCGTGCTTGACTCTGCTGTGCTCAGAGAGCACCAGACACCAGAGATGTTGGATTCAAATGCACTTTTCGGTAGGAAGGGGGAGATACAGCAATAAGTGTGTCACCATTGCAAAGCTCACTGGGTGCTGAAGATTCCCAGCAACATCTTTCATTCTTGCCCCTTTTCCTGTGGGAGCAAAGTTCAAACGTTCGTGCTTTACTCTGCTGTGCTCAGAGAGCACCAGTCACAGAGATGTTGGATTCAAATACACTTTTAGGTTGGAAGGGAGGAGGGACAGCTATGTTTGTGTCACCCTGCAAAGCTCACTGTGTGCTGAAGATGTCCAGCAACATCTTTCACTCCTGGCTCTTTTCCTGTGGGAGCAAAGTTCAAACGCTCTTGCTTTACATCGTTCTGCTCAGCCGAGAGCAGGCACCGGAGATGTTGGATTCAAATACACTTTGAGGAACGAAAGTGAGGAGAGACCTCAATGTGCGTGTCACCCTTTCAACTCTCACTGTGTGCTGAAGACGCCCAGCATCATCTTTCACTCCTGACTCCTTTCCTGTGGGAGCAGAGTTCAAACGTTCGTGCTTTACTCTGCTGTGCTCAGAGAGCACCAGACACCAGAGATGTTGCATTCAAATGCACTTTTCGGTAGGTAGGGGGAGATACAGCAATAAGTGTGTCACCATTGCAAAGCTCACTGGGTGCTGAAGATGCCCAGCAACATCTTTCACTCCTGACTCCTTTCCTGTGGGAGCAGAGTTCAAACGTTCGTGCTTGACTCTGCTGTGCTCAGAGAGCACCAGACACCAGAGATGTTGGATTCAAATGCACTTTTCGGTAGGAAGGGGGAGATACAGCAATAAGTGTGTCACCTTTGCAAAGCTCACTGGGTGCTGAAGATTCCCAGCAACATCTTTCATTCTTGCCCCTTTTCCTGTGGGAGCAAAGTTCAAACGTTCGTGCTTTACTCTGCTGTGCTCAGAGAGCACCAGGCACAGAGATGTTGGATTCAAATGCACTTTTAGGTTGGAAGGGAGGAGGGACAGCTATGTTTGTGTCACCCTGCAAAGCTCACTGTGTGCTGAAGATGTCCAGCAACATCTTTCACTCCTGGCTCTTTTCCTGTGGGAGCAAAGTTCAAACGCTCTTGCTTTACATCGTTCTGCTCAGCCGAGAGCAGGCACCGGAGATGTTGGATTCAAATACACTTTGAGGAACGAAAGTGAGGAGAGACCTCAATGTGCGTGTCACCCTTTCAACTCTCACTGTGTGCTGAAGACGCCCAGCATCATCTTTCACTCCTGACTCCTTTCCTGTGGGAGCAGAGTTCAAACGTTCGTGCTTTACTCTGCTGTGCTCAGAGAGCACCAGACACCAGAGATGTTGGATTCAAATGCACTTTTCGGTAGGAAGGGGGAGATACAGCAATAAGTGTGTCACCATTGCAAAGCTCACTGGGTGCTGAAGATGCCCAGCAACATCTTTCACTCCTGACTCCTTTCCTGTGGGAGCAGAGTTCAAACGTTCGTGCTTGACTCTGCTGTGCTCAGAGAGCACCAGACACCAGAGATGTTGGATTCAAATGCACTTTTCGGTAGGAAGGGGGAGATACAGCAATAAGTGTGTCACCATTGCAAAGCTCACTGGGTGCTGAAGATGCCCAGCAACATCTTTCATTCTTGCCTCTTTTCCTGTGGGAGCAAAGTTCAAACGTTCGTGCTTTACTCTGCTGTGCTCAGAGAGCACCAGACACCAGAGATGTTGGATTCAAATGCACTTTTCGGTAGGAAGGGGGAGATACAGCAATGACTGTGTCGCCATTGCGAAGCTCACTGGGTGCTGAAGTTTCCCAGCAACATCTTTCATTCTTGCCCCTTTTATTGTGGGAGCAGAGCTTAAACGTTCGTGCTTTACTCTGCTGTGCTCAGAGAGCACCAGGCACCAGAGATGTTGGATTCAAATGCACTTTTAGGTTGGAAGGGAGGAGGGACAGCTATGTTTGTGTCACCCTGCAAAGCTCACTGTGTGCTGAAGATGTCCAGCAACATCTTTCACTCCTGGCTCTTTTCCTGTGGGAGCAAAGTTCAAACGCTCTTGCTTTACATCGTTCTGCTCAGCCGAGAGCAGGCACCGGAGATGTTGGATTCAAATACACTTTGAGGAACGAAAGTGAGGAGAGACCTCAATGTGCGTGTCACCCTTTCAACTCTCACTGTGTGCTGAAGACGCCCAGCATCATCTTTCACTCCTGACTCCTTTCCTGTGGGAGCAGAGTTCAAACGTTCGTGCTTTACTCTGCTGTGCTCAGAGAGCACCAGACACCAGAGATGTTGGATTCAAATGCACTTTTCGGTAGGAAGGGGGAGATACAGCAATAAGTGTGTCACCATTGCAAAGCTCACTGGGTGCTGAAGATGCCCAGCAACATCTTTCATTCTTGCCTCTTTTCCTGTGGGAGCAAAGTTCAAACGTTCGTGCTTTACTCTGCTGTGCTCAGAGAGCACCAGACACCAGAGATGTTGGATTCAAATGCACTTTTCGGTAGGAAGGGGGAGATACAGCAATGAGTGTGTCACCATTGCAAAGCTCACTGGGTGCTGAAGTTTCCCAGCAACATCTTTCATACTTGCCCCTTTTATTGTGGGAGCAGAGCTTAAACGTTCGTGCTTTACTCTGCTGTGCTCAGAGAGCACCAGGCACCAGAGATGTTGGATTCAAATGCACTTTTCGGTAGGAAGGGAGGAGTTACAGCTATGTTTGTGTCACCCTGCAAAGCTCACTGTGTGCTGAAGATGTCCAGCAACATCTTTCACTCCTGGCTCTTTTCCTGTGGGAGCAAAGTTCAAACGCTCTTGCTTTACATCGTTCTGCTCAGCCGAGAGCAGGCACCGGAGATGTTGGATTCAAATACACTTTGAGGAACGAAAGTGAGGAGAGACCTCAATGTGCGTGTCACCCTTTCAACTCTCACTGTGTGCTGAAGACGCCCAGCATCATCTTTCACTCCTGACTCCTTTCCTGTGGGAGCAGAGTTCAAACGTTCGTGCTTTACTCTGCTGTGCTCAGAGAGCACCAGACACCAGAGATGTTGGATTCAAATGCACTTTTCGGTAGGAAGGGGGAGATACAGCAATAAGTGTGTCACCATTGCAAAGCTCACTGGGTGCTGAAGATGCCCAGCAACATCTTTCATTCTTGCCTCTTTTCCTGTGGGAGCAAAGTTCAAACGTTCGTGCTTTACTCTGCTGTGCTCAGAGAGCACCAGACACCAGAGATGTTGGATTCAAATGCACTTTTCGGTAGGAAGGGGGAGATACAGCAATGAGTGTGTCACCATTGCAAAGCTCACTGGGTGCTGAAGTTTCCCAGCAACATCTTTCATACTTGCCCCTTTTATTGTGGGAGCAGAGCTTAAACGTTCGTGCTTTACTCTGCTGTGCTCAGAGAGCACCAGGCACCAGAGATGTTGGATTCAAATGCACTTTTCGGTAGGAAGGGAGGAGTTACAGCTATGTTTGTGTCACCCTGCAAAGCTCACTGTGTGCTGAAGATGTCCAGCAACATCTTTCACTCCTGGCTCTTTTCCTGTGGGAGCAAAGTTCAAACGCTCTTGCTTTACATCGTTCTGCTCAGCTGAGAGCAGGCACCGGAGATGTTGGATTCAAATACACTTTGAGGAGCGAAAGTGAGTAGAGACCTCAATGTGCGTGTCACCCTTTCAACTCTCACTGTGTGCTGAAGACGCCCAGCATCATCTTTCACTCCTGACTCCTTTCCTGTGGGAGCAGAGTTCAAACGTTCGTGCTTTACTCTGCTGTGCTCAGAGAGCACCAGACACCAGAGATGTTGGATTCAAATGCACTTTTCGGTAGGAAGGGGGAGATACAGCAATAAGTGTGTCACCATTGCAAAGCTCACTGGGTGCTGAAGATGCCCAGCAACATCTTTCATTCTTGCCTCTTTTCCTGTGGGAGCAAAGTTCAAACGTTCGTGCTTTACTCTGCTGTGCTCAGAGAGCACCAGACACCAGAGATGTTGGATTCAAATGCACTTTTCGGTAGGAAGGGGGAGATACAGCAATAAGTGTGTCACCATTGCAAAGCTCACTGGGTGCTGAAGATTCCCAGCAACATCTTTCATTCTTGCCCCTTTTCCTGTGGGAGCAAAGTTCAAACGTTCGTGCTTTACTCTGCTGTGCTCAGAGAGCACCAGGCACAGAGATGTTGGATTCAAATGCACTTTTAGGTTGGAAGGGAGGAGGGACAGCTATGTTTGTGTCACCCTGCAAAGCTCACTGTGTGCTGAAGATGTCCAGCAACATCTTTCACTCCTGGCTCTTTTCCTGTGGGAGCAAAGTTCAAACGCTCTTGCTTTACATCGTTCTGCTCAGCCGAGAGCAGGCACCGGAGATGTTGGATTCAAATACACTTTGAGGAACGAAAGTGAGGAGAGACCTCAATGTGCGTGTCACCCTTTCAACTCTCACTGTGTGCTGAAGACGCCCAGCATCATCTTTCACTCCTGACTCCTTTCCTGTGGGAGCAGAGTTCAAACGTTCGTGCTTTACTCTGCTGTGCTCAGAGAGCACCAGACACCAGAGATGTTGCATTCAAATGCACTTTTCGGTAGGTAGGGGGAGATACAGCAATAAGTGTGTCACCATTGCAAAGCTCACTGGGTGCTGAAGATGCCCAGCAACATCTTTCACTCCTGACTCCTTTCCTGTGGGAGCAGAGTTCAAACGTTCGTGCTTGACTCTGCTGTGCTCAGAGAGCACCAGACACCAGAGATGTTGGATTCAAATGCACTTTTCGGTAGGAAGGGGGAGATACAGCAATAAGTGTGTCACCTTTGCAAAGCTCACTGAGTGCTGAAGATGCCCAGCAACATCTTTCATTCTTGCCTCTTTTCCTGTGGGAGCAAAGTTCAAACGTTCGTGCTTTACTCTGCTGTGCTCAGAGAGCACCTGACACCAGAGATGTTGGATTCAAATGCACTTTTCGGTAGGAAGGGGGAGATACAGCAATGAGTGTGTCACCATTGCAAAGCTCACTGGGTGCTGAAGTTTCCCAGCAACATCTTTCATACTTGCCCCTTTTATTGTGGGAGCAGAGCTTAAACGTTCGTGCTTTACTCTGCTGTGCTCAGAGAGCACCAGGCACCAGAGATGTTGGATTCAAATGCACTTTTAGGTTGGAAGGGAGGAGGGACAGCTATGTTTGTGTCACCCTGCAAAGCTCACTGTGTGCTGAAGATGTCCAGCAACATCTTTCACTCCTGGCTCTTTTCCTGTGGGAGCAAAGTTCAAACGCTCTTGCTTTACATCGTTCTGCTCAGCCGAGAGCAGGCACCGGAGATGTTGGATTCAAATACACTTTGAGGAACGAAAGTGAGGAGAGACCTCAATGTGCGTGTCACCCTTTCAACTCTCACTGTGTGCTGAAGACGCCCAGCATCATCTTTCACTCCTGACTCCTTTCCTGTGGGAGCAGAGTTCAAACGTTCGTGCTTTACTCTGCTGTGCTCAGAGAGCACCAGACACCAGAGATGTTGGATTCAAATGCACTTTTCGGTAGGAAGGGGGAGATACAGCAATAAGTGTGTCACCATTGCAAAGCTCACTGGGTGCTGAAGATGCCCAGCAACATCTTTCATTCTTGCCTCTTTTCCTGTGGGAGCAAAGTTCAAACGTTCGTGCTTTACTCTGCTGTGCTCAGAGAGCACCAGACACCAGAGATGTTGGATTCAAATGCACTTTTCGGTAGGAAGGGGGAGATACAGCAATAAGTGTGTCACCATTGCAAAGCTCACTGGGTGCTGAAGATTCCCAGCAACATCTTTCATTCTTGCCCCTTTTCCTGTGGGAGCAAAGTTCAAACGTTCGTGCTTTACTCTGCTGTGCTCAGAGAGCACCAGGCACAGAGATGTTGGATTCAAATGCACTTTTAGGTTGGAAGGGAGGAGGGACAGCTATGTTTGTGTCACCCTGCAAAGCTCACTGTGTGCTGAAGATGTCCAGCAACATCTTTCACTCCTGGCTCTTTTCCTGTGGGAGCAAAGTTCAAACGCTCTTGCTTTACATCGTTCTGCTCAGCCGAGAGCAGGCACCGGAGATGTTGGATTCAAATACACTTTGAGGAACGAAAGTGAGGAGAGACCTCAATGTGCGTGTCACCCTTTCAACTCTCACTGTGTGCTGAAGACGCCCAGCATCATCTTTCACTCCTGACTCCTTTCCTGTGGGAGCAGAGTTCAAACGTTCGTGCTTTACTCTGCTGTGCTCAGAGAGCACCAGACACCAGAGATGTTGGATTCAAATGCACTTTTCGGTAGGAAGGGGGAGATACAGCAATAAGTGTGTCACCATTGCAAAGCTCACTGGGTGCTGAAGATGCCCAGCAACATCTTTCACTCCTGACTCCTTTCCTGTGGGAGCAGAGTTCAAACGTTCGTGCTTGACTCTGCTGTGCTCAGAGAGCACCAGGCACCAGAGATGTTGGATTCAAATGCACTTTTCGGTAGGAAGGGGGAGATACAGCAATAAGTGTGTCACCATTGCAAAGCTCACTGGGTGCTGAAGATGCCCAGCAACATCTTTCATTCTTGCCTCTTTTCCTGTGGGAGCAAAGTTCAAACGTTCGTGCTTTACTCTGCTGTGCTCAGAGAGCACCAGACACCAGAGATGTTGGATTCAAATGCACTTTTCGGTAGGAAGGGGGAGATACAGCAATGAGTGTGTCACCATTGCGAAGCTCACTGGGTGCTGAAGTTTCCCAGCAACATCTTTCATACTTGCCCCTTTTATTGTGGGAGCAGAGCTTAAACGTTCGTGCTTTACTCTGCTGTGCTCAGAGAGCACCAGGCACCAGAGATGTTGGATTCAAATGCACTTTTCGGTAGGAAGGGAGGAGTTACAGCTATGTTTGTGTCACCCTGCAAAGCTCACTGTGTGCTGAAGATGTCCAGCAACATCTTTCACTCCTGGCTCTTTTCCTGTGGGAGCAAAGTTCAAACGCTCTTGCTTTACATCGTTCTGCTCAGCCGAGAGCAGGCACCGGAGATGTTGGATTCAAATACACTTTGAGGAGCGAAAGTGAGGAGAGACCTCAATGTGCGTGTCACCCTTTCAACTCTCACTGTGTGCTGAAGACGCCCAGCATGATCTTTCACTCCTGACTCCTTTCCTGTGGGAGCAGAGTTCAAACGTTCGTGCTTTACTCTGCTGTGCTCAGAGAGCACCAGACACCAGAGATGTTGGATTCAAATGCACTTTTCGGTAGGAAGGGGGAGATACAGCAATAAGTGTGTCACCATTGCAAAGCTCACTGGGTGCTGAAGATGCCCAGCAACATCTTTCATTCTTGCCTCTTTTCCTGTGGGAGCAAAGTTCAAACGTTCGTGCTTTACTCTGCTGTGCTCAGAGAGCACCAGACACCAGAGATGTTGGATTCAAATGCACTTTTCGGTAGGAAGGGGGAGATAGAGCAATAAGTGTGTCATCATTGCAAAGCTCACTGGGTGCTGAAGATTCCCAGCAACATCTTTCATTCTTGCCCCTTTTCCTGTGGGAGCAAAGTTCAAACGTTCGTGCTTTACTCTGCTGTGCTCAGAGAGCACCAGGCACAGAGATGTTGGATTCAAATGCACTTTTAGGTTGGAAGGGAGGAGGGACAGCTATGTTTGTGTCACCCTGCAAAGCTCACTGTGTGCTGAAGATGTCCAGCAACATCTTTCACTCCTGGCTCTTTTCCTGTGGGAGCAAAGTTCAAACGCTCTTGCTTTACATCGTTCTGCTCAGCCGAGAGCAGGCACCGGAGATGTTGGATTCAAATACACTTTGAGGAGCGAAAGTGAGTAGAGACCTCAATGTGCGTGTCACCCTTTCAACTCTCACTGTGTGCTGAAGACGCCCAGCATCATCTTTCACTCCTGACTCCTTTCCTGTGGGAGCAGAGTTCAAACGTTCGTGCTTTACTCTGCTGTGCTCAGAGAGCACCAGACACCAGAGATGTTGGATTCAAATGCACTTTTCGGTAGGAAGGGGGAGATACAGCAATAAGTGTGTCACCATTGCAAAGCTCACTGGGTGCTGAAGATGCCCAGCAACATCTTTCACTCCTGACTCCTTTCCTGTGGGAGCAGAGTTCAAACGTTCGTGCTTGACTCTGCTGTGCTCAGAGAGCACCAGGCACCAGAGATGTTGGATTCAAATGCACTTTTCGGTAGGAAGGGGGAGATACAGCAATAAGTGTGTCACCATTGCAAAGCTCACTGGGTGCTGAAGATGCCCAGCAACATCTTTCATTCTTGCCTCTTTTCCTGTGGGAGCAAAGTTCAAACGTTCGTGCTTTACTCTGCTGTGCTCAGAGAGCACCAGACACCAGAGATGTTGGATTCAAATGCACTTTTCGGTAGGAAGGGGGAGATACAGCAATGAGTGTGTCACCATTGCAAAGCTCACTGGGTGCTGAAGTTTCCCAGCAACATCTTTCATACTTGCCCCTTTTATTGTGGGAGCAGAGCTTAAACGTTCGTGCTTTACTCTGCTGTGCTCAGAGAGCACCAGGCACCAGAGATGTTGGATTCAAATGCACTTTTCGGTAGGAAGGGAGGAGTTACAGCTATGTTTGTGTCACCCTGCAAAGCTCACTGTGTGCTGAAGATGTCCAGCAACATCTTTCACTCCTGGCTCTTTTCCTGTGGGAGCAAAGTTCAAACGCTCTTGCTTTACATCGTTCTGCTCAGCCGAGAGCAGGCACCGGAGATGTTGGATTCAAATACACTTTGAGGAGCGAAAGTGAGTAGAGACCTCAATGTGCGTGTCACCCTTTCAACTCTCACTGTGTGCTGAAGACGCCCAGCATCATCTTTCACTCCTGACTCCTTTCCTGTGGGAGCAGAGTTCAAACGTTCGTGCTTTACTCTGCTGTGCTCAGAGAGCACCAGACACCAGAGATGTTGGATTCAAATGCACTTTTCGGTAGGAAGGGGGAGATACAGCAATAAGTGTGTCACCATTGCAAAGCTCACTGGGTGCTGAAGATGCCCAGCAACATCTTTCATTCTTGCCTCTTTTCCTGTGGGAGCAAAGTTCAAACGTTCGTGCTTTACTCTGCTGTGCTCAGAGAGCACCAGACACCAGAGATGTTGGATTCAAATGCACTTTTCGGTAGGAAGGGGGAGATACAGCAATAAGTGTGTCACCATTGCAAAGCTCACTGGGTGCTGAAAATTCCCAGCAACATCTTTCATTCTTGCCCCTTTTCCTGTGGGAGCAAAGTTCAAACGTTCGTGCTTTACTCTGCTGTGCTCAGAGAGCACCAGGCACAGAGATGTTGGATTCAAATGCACTTTTAGGTTGGAAGGGAGGAGGGACAGCTATGTTTGTGTCACCCTGCAAAGCTCACTGTGTGCTGAAGATGTCCAGCAACATCTTTCACTCCTGGCTCTTTTCCTGTGGGAGCAAAGTTCAAACGCTCTTGCTTTACATCGTTCTGCTCAGCCGAGAGCAGGCACCGGAGATGTTGGATTCAAATACACTTTGAGGAACGAAAGTGAGGAGAGACCTCAATGTGCGTGTCACCCTTTCAACTCTCACTGTGTGCTGAAGACGCCCAGCATCATCTTTCACTCCTGACTCCTTTCCTGTGGGAGCAGAGTTCAAACGTTCGTGCTTTACTCTGCTGTGCTCAGAGAGCACCAGACACCAGAGATGTTGGATTCAAATGCACTTTTCGGTAGGAAGGGGGAGATACAGCAATAAGTGTGTCACCATTGCAAAGCTCACTGGGTGCTGAAGATGCCCAGCAACATCTTTCACTCCTGACTCCTTTCCTGTGGGAGCAGAGTTCAAACGTTCGTGCTTGACTCTGCTGTGCTCAGAGAGCACCAGACACCAGAGATGTTGGATTCAAATGCACTTTTCGGTAGGAAGGGGGAGATACAGCAATAAGTGTGTCACCATTGCAAAGCTCACTGGGTGCTGAAGATGCCCAGCAACATCTTTCATTCTTGCCCCTTTTCCTGTGGGAGCAAAGTTCAAACGTTCGTGCTTTACTCTGCTGTGCTCAGAGAGCACCAGGCACAGAGATGTTGGATTCAAATACACTTTTAGGTTGGAAGGGAGGAGGGACAGCTATGTTTGTGTCACCCTGCAAAGCTCACTGTGTGCTGAAGATGTCCAGCAACATCTTACACTCCTGGCTCTTTTCCTGTGGGAGCAAAGTTCAAACGCTCTTGCTTTACATCGTTCTGCTCAGCCGAGAGCAGGCACCGGAGATGTTGGATTCAAATACACTTTGAGGAACGAAAGTGAGGAGAGACCTCAATGTGCGTGTCACCCTTTCAACTCTCACTGTGTGCTGAAGACGCCCAGCATCATCTTTCACTCCTGACTCCTTTCCTGTGGGAGCAGAGTTCAAACGTTCGTGCTTTACTCTGCTGTGCTCAGAGAGCACCAGACACCAGAGATGTTGCATTCAAATGCACTTTTCGGTAGGTAGGGGGAGATACAGCAATAAGTGTGTCACCATTGCAAAGCTCACTGGGTGCTGAAGATGCCCAGCAACATCTTTCACTCCTGACTCCTTTCCTGTGGGAGCAGAGTTCAAACGTTCGTGCTTGACTCTGCTGTGCTCAGAGAGCACCAGACACCAGAGATGTTGGATTCAAATGCACTTTTCGGTAGGAAGGGGGAGATACAGCAATAAGTGTGTCACCTTTGCAAAGCTCACTGAGTGCTGAAGATGCCCAGCAACATCTTTCATTCTTGCCTCTTTTCCTGTGGGAGCAAAGTTCAAACGTTCGTGCTTTACTCTGCTGTGCTCAGAGAGCACCTGACACCAGAGATGTTGGATTCAAATGCACTTTTCGGTAGGAAGGGGGAGATACAGCAATGAGTGTGTCACCATTGCAAAGCTCACTGGGTGCTGAAGTTTCCCAGCAACATCTTTCATACTTGCCCCTTTTATTGTGGGAGCAGAGCTTAAACGTTCGTGCTTTACTCTGCTGTGCTCAGAGAGCACCAGGCACCAGAGATGTTGGATTCAAATGCACTTTTCGGTAGGAAGGGAGGAGGGACAGCTATGTTTGTGTCACCCTGCAAAGCTCACTGTGTGCTGAAGATGTCCAGCAACATCTTTCACTCCTGGCTCTTTTCCTGTGGGAGCAAAGTTCAAACGCTCTTGCTTTACATCGTTCTGCTCAGCCGAGAGCAGGCACCGGAGATGTTGGATTCAAATACACTTTGAGGAGCGAAAGTGAGTAGAGACCTCAATGTGCGTGTCACCCTTTCAACTCTCACTGTGTGCTGAAGACGCCCAGCATCATCTTTCACTCCTGACTCCTTTCCTGTGGGAGCAGAGTTCAAACGTTCGTGCTTTACTCTGCTGTGCTCAGAGAGCACCAGACACCAGAGATGTTGGATTCAAATGCACTTTTCGGTAGGAAGGGGGAGATACAGCAATAAGTGTGTCACCATTGCAAAGCTCACTGGGTGCTGAAGATGCCCAGCAACATCTTTCATTCTTGCCTCTTTTCCTGTGGGAGCAAAGTTCAAACATTCGTGCTTTACTCTGCTGTGCTCAGAGAGCACCAGACACCAGAGATGTTGGATTCAAATGCACTTTTCGGTAGGAAGGGGGAGATAGAGCAATAAGTGTGTCACCATTGCAAAGCTCACTGGGTGCTGAAGATTCCCAGCAACATCTTTCATTCTTGCCCCTTTTCCTGTGGGAGCAAAGTTCAAACGTTCGTGCTTTACTCTGCTGTGCTCAGAGAGCACCAGGCACAGAGATGTTGGATTCAAATGCACTTTTAGGTTGGAAGGGAGGAGGGACAGCTATGTTTGTGTCACCCTGCAAAGCTCACTGTGTGCTGAAGATGTCCAGCAACATCTTTCACTCCTGGCTCTTTTCCTGTGGGAGCAAAGTTCAAACGCTCTTGCTTTACATCGTTCTGCTCAGCCGAGAGCAGGCACCGGAGATGTTGGATTCAAATACACTTTGAGGAACGAAAGTGAGGAGAGACCTCAATGTGCGTGTCACCCTTTCAACTCTCACTGTGTGCTGAAGACGCCCAGCATCATCTTTCACTCCTGACTCCTTTCCTGTGGGAGCAGAGTTCAAACGTTCGTGCTTTACTCTGCTGTGCTCAGAGAGCACCAGACACCAGAGATGTTGGATTCAAATGCACTTTTCGGTAGGAAGGGGGAGATACAGCAATAAGTGTGTCACCATTGCAAAGCTCACTGGGTGCTGAAGATGCCCAGCAACATCTTTCACTCCTGACTCCTTTCCTGTGGGAGCAGAGTTCAAACGTTCGTGCTTGACTCTGCTGTGCTCAGAGAGCACCAGACACCAGAGATGTTGGATTCAAATGCACTTTTCGGTAGGAAGGGGGAGATACAGCAATAAGTGTGTCACCATTGCAAAGCTCACTGGGTGCTGAAGATGCCCAGCAACATCTTTCATTCTTGCCTCTTTTCCTGTGGGAGCAAAGTTCAAACGTTCGTGCTTTACTCTGCTGTGCTCAGAGAGCACCAGACACCAGAGATGTTGGATTCAAATGCACTTTTCGGTAGGAAGGGGGAGATACAGCAATGACTGTGTCGCCATTGCGAAGCTCACTGGGTGCTGAAGTTTCCCAGCAACATCTTTCATTCTTGCCCCTTTTATTGTGGGAGCAGAGCTTAAACGTTCGTGCTTTACTCTGCTGTGCTCAGAGAGCACCAGGCACCAGAGATGTTGGATTCAAATGCACTTTTAGGTTGGAAGGGAGGAGGGACAGCTATGTTTGTGTCACCCTGCAAAGCTCACTGTGTGCTGAAGATGTCCAGCAACATCTTTCACTCCTGGCTCTTTTCCTGTGGGAGCAAAGTTCAAACGCTCTTGCTTTACATCGTTCTGCTCAGCCGAGAGCAGGCACCGGAGATGTTGGATTCAAATACACTTTGAGGAACGAAAGTGAGGAGAGACCTCAATGTGCGTGTCACCCTTTCAACTCTCACTGTGTGCTGAAGACGCCCAGCATCATCTTTCACTCCTGACTCCTTTCCTGTGGGAGCAGAGTTCAAACGTTCGTGCTTTACTCTGCTGTGCTCAGAGAGCACCAGACACCAGAGATGTTGGATTCAAATGCACTTTTCGGTAGGAAGGGGGAGATACAGCAATAAGTGTGTCACCATTGCAAAGCTCACTGGGTGCTGAAGATGCCCAGCAACATCTTTCATTCTTGCCTCTTTTCCTGTGGGAGCAAAGTTCAAACGTTCGTGCTTTACTCTGCTGTGCTCAGAGAGCACCAGACACCAGAGATGTTGGATTCAAATGCACTTTTCGGTAGGAAGGGGGAGATACAGCAATAAGTGTGTCACCATTGCAAAGCTCACTGGGTGCTGAAGATTCCCAGCAACATCTTTCATTCTTGCCCCTTTTCCTGTGGGAGCAAAGTTCAAACGTTCGTGCTTTACTCTGCTGTGCTCAGAGAGCACCAGGCACAGAGATGTTGGATTCAAATGCACTTTTAGGTTGGAAGGGAGGAGGGACAGCTATGTTTGTGTCACCCTGCAAAGCTCACTGTGTGCTGAAGATGTCCAGCAACATCTTTCACTCCTGGCTCTTTTCCTGTGGGAGCAAAGTTCAAACGCTCTTGCTTTACATCGTTCTGCTCAGCCGAGAGCAGGCACCGGAGATGTTGGATTCAAATACACTTTGAGGAACGAAAGTGAGGAGAGACCTCAATGTGCGTGTCACCCTTTCAACTCTCACTGTGTGCTGAAGACGCCCAGCATCATCTTTCACTCCTGACTCCTTTCCTGTGGGAGCAGAGTTCAAACGTTCGTGCTTTACTCTGCTGTGCTCAGAGAGCACCAGACACCAGAGATGTTGGATTCAAATGCACTTTTCGGTAGGAAGGGGGAGATACAGCAATAAGTGTGTCACCATTGCAAAGCTCACTGGGTGCTGAAGATGCCCAGCAACATCTTTCACTCCTGACTCCTTTCCTGTGGGAGCAGAGTTCAAACGTTCGTGCTTGACTCTGCTGTGCTCAGAGAGCACCAGGCACCAGAGATGTTGGATTCAAATGCACTTTTCGGTAGGAAGGGGGAGATACAGCAATAAGTGTGTCACCATTGCAAAGCTCACTGGGTGCTGAAGATGCCCAGCAACATCTTTCATTCTTGCCTCTTTTCCTGTGGGAGCAAAGTTCAAACGTTCGTGCTTTACTCTGCTGTGCTCAGAGAGCACCAGACACCAGAGATGTTGGATTCAAATGCACTTTTCGGTAGGAAGGGGGAGATACAGCAATGAGTGTGTCACCATTGCGAAGCTCACTGGGTGCTGAAGTTTCCCAGCAACATCTTTCATACTTGCCCCTTTTATTGTGGGAGCAGAGCTTAAACGTTCGTGCTTTACTCTGCTGTGCTCAGAGAGCACCAGGCACCAGAGATGTTAGATTCAAATGCACTTTTCGGTAGGAAGGGAGGAGTTACAGCTATGTTTGTGTCACCCTGCAAAGCTCACTGTGTGCTGAAGATGTCCAGCAACATCTTTCACTCCTGGCTCTTTTCCTGTGGGAGCAAAGTTCAAACGCTCTTGCTTTACATCGTTCTGCTCAGCCGAGAGCAGGCACCGGAGATGTTGGATTCAAATACACTTTGAGGAGCGAAAGTGAGTAGAGACCTCAATGTGCGTGTCACCCTTTCAACTCTCACTGTGTGCTGAAGACGCCCAGCATGATCTTTCACTCCTGACTCCTTTCCTGTGGGAGCAGAGTTCAAACGTTCGTGCTTTACTCTGCTGTGCTCAGAGAGCACCAGACACCAGAGATGTTGGATTCAAATGCACTTTTCGGTAGGAAGGGGGAGATACAGCAATAAGTGTGTCACCATTGCAAAGCTCACTGGGTGCTGAAGATGCCCAGCAACATCTTTCATTCTTGCCTCTTTTCCTGTGGGAGCAAAGTTCAAACGTTCGTGCTTTACTCTGCTGTGCTCAGAGAGCACCAGACACCAGAGATGTTGGATTCAAATGCACTTTTCGGTAGGAAGGGGGAGATAGAGCAATAAGTGTGTCATCATTGCAAAGCTCACTGGGTGCTGAAGATTCCCAGCAACATCTTTCATTCTTGCCCCTTTTCCTGTGGGAGCAAAGTTCAAACGTTCGTGCTTTACTCTGCTGTGCTCAGAGAGCACCAGGCACAGAGATGTTGGATTCAAATGCACTTTTAGGTTGGAAGGGAGGAGGGACAGCTATGTTTGTGTCACCCTGCAAAGCTCACTGTGTGCTGAAGATGTCCAGCAACATCTTTCACTCCTGGCTCTTTTCCTGTGGGAGCAAAGTTCAAACGCTCTTGCTTTACATCGTTCTGCTCAGCCGAGAGCAGGCACCGGAGATGTTGGATTCAAATACACTTTGAGGAGCGAAAGTGAGTAGAGACCTCAATGTGCGTGTCACCCTTTCAACTCTCACTGTGTGCTGAAGACGCCCAGCATCATCTTTCACTCCTGACTCCTTTCCTGTGGGAGCAGAGTTCAAACGTTCGTGCTTTACTCTGCTGTGCTCAGAGAGCACCAGACACCAGAGATGTTGGATTCAAATGCACTTTTCGGTAGGAAGGGGGAGATACAGCAATAAGTGTGTCACCATTGCAAAGCTCACTGGGTGCTGAAGATGCCCAGCAACATCTTTCATTCTTGCCTCTTTTCCTGTGGGAGCAAAGTTCAAACGTTCGTGCTTTACTCTGCTGTGCTCAGAGAGCACCAGACACCAGAGATGTTGGATTCAAATGCACTTTTCGGTAGGAAGGGGGAGATACAGCAATGACTGTGTCGCCATTGCGAAGCTCACTGGGTGCTGAAGTTTCCCAGCAACATCTTTCATTCTTGCCCCTTTTATTGTGGGAGCAGAGCTTAAACGTTCGTGCTTTACTCTGCTGTGCTCAGAGAGCACCAGGCACCAGAGATGTTGGATTCAAATGCACTTTTAGGTTGGAAGGGAGGAGGGACAGCTATGTTTGTGTCACCCTGCAAAGCTCACTGTGTGCTGAAGATGTCCAGCAACATCTTTCACTCCTGGCTCTTTTCCTGTGGGAGCAAAGTTCAAACGCTCTTGCTTTACATCGTTCTGCTCAGCCGAGAGCAGGCACCGGAGATGTTGGATTCAAATACACTTTGAGGAACGAAAGTGAGGAGAGACCTCAATGTGCGTGTCACCCTTTCAACTCTCACTGTGTGCTGAAGATGCCCAGCATCATCTTTCACTCCTGACTCCTTTCCTGTGGGAGCAGAGTTCAAACGTTCGTGCTTTACTCTGCTGTGCTCAGAGAGCACCAGACACCAGAGATGTTGGATTCAAATGCACTTTTCGGTAGGAAGGGGGAGATACAGCAATAAGTGTGTCACCATTGCAAAGCTCACTGGGTGCTGAAGATGCCCAGCAACATCTTTCATTCTTGCCTCTTTTCCTGTGGGAGCAAAGTTCAAACGTTCGTGCTTTACTCTGCTGTGCTCAGAGAGCACCAGACACCAGAGATGTTGGATTCAAATGCACTTTTCGGTAGGAAGGGGGAGATACAGCAATAAGTGTGTCACCATTGCAAAGCTCACTGGGTGCTGAAGATGCCCAGCAACATCTTTCACTCCTGACTCCTTTCCTGTGGGAGCAGAGTTCAAACGTTCGTGCTTGACTCTGCTGTGCTCAGAGAGCACCAGACACCAGAGATGTTGGATTCAAATGCACTTTTCGGTAGGAAGGGGGAGATACAGCAATAAGTGTGTCACCTTTGCAAAGCTCACTGAGTGCTGAAGATGCCCAGCAACATCTTTCATTCTTGCCTCTTTTCCTGTGGGAGCAAAGTTCAAACGTTCGTGCTTGACTCTGCTGTGCTCAGAGAGCACCAGACACCAGAGATGTTGGATTCAAATGCACTTTTCGGTAGGAAGGGGGAGATACAGCAATGAGTGTGTCACCATTGCAAAGCTCACTGGGTGCTGAAGTTTCCCAGCAACATCTTTCATACTTGCCCCTTTTATTGTGGGAGCAGAGCTTAAACGTTCGTGCTTTACTCTGCTGTGCTCAGAGAGCACCAGGCACCAGAGATGTTGGATTCAAATGCACTTTTCGGTAGGAAGGGAGGAGTTACAGCTATGTTTGTGTCACCCTGCAAAGCTCACTGTGTGCTGAAGATGTCCAGCAACATCTTTCACTCCTGGCTCTTTTCCTGTGGGAGCAAAGTTCAAACGCTCTTGCTTTACATCGTTCTGCTCAGCCGAGAGCAGGCACCGGAGATGTTGGATTCAAATACACTTTGAGGAGCGAAAGTGAGTAGAGACCTCAATGTGCGTGTCACCCTTTCAACTCTCACTGTGTGCTGAAGACGCCCAGCATGATCTTTCACTCCTGACTCCTTTCCTGTGGGAGCAGAGTTCAAACGTTCGTGCTTTACTCTGCTGTGCTCAGAGAGCACCAGACACCAGAGATGTTGGATTCAAATGCACTTTTCGGTAGGAAGGGGGAGATACAGCAATAAGTGTGTCGCCATTGCAAAGCTCACTGGGTGCTGAAGATGCCCAGCAACATCTTTCATTCTTGCCTCTTTTCCTGTGGGAGCAAAGTTCAAACGTTCGTGCTTTACTCTGCTGTGCTCAGAGAGCACCAGACACCAGAGATGTTGGATTCAAATGCACTTTTCGGTAGGAAGGGGGAGATAGAGCAATAAGTGTGTCATCATTGCAAAGCTCACTGGGTGCTGAAGATTCCCAGCAACATCTTTCATTCTTGCCCCTTTTCCTGTGGGAGCAAAGTTCAAACGTTCGTGCTTTACTCTGCTGTGCTCAGAGAGCACCAGGCACAGAGATGTTGGATTCAAATGCACTTTTAGGTTGGAAGGGAGGAGGGACAGCTATGTTTGTGTCACCCTGCAAAGCTCACTGTGTGCTGAAGATGTCCAGCAACATCTTTCACTCCTGGCTCTTTTCCTGTGGGAGCAAAGTTCAAACGCTCTTGCTTTACATCGTTCTGCTCAGCCGAGAGCAGGCACCGGAGATGTTGGATTCAAATACACTTTGAGGAACGAAAGTGAGGAGAGACCTCAATGTGCGTGTCACCCTTTCAACTCTCACTGTGTGCTGAAGACGCCCAGCATCATCTTTCACTCCTGACTCCTTTCCTGTGGGAGCAGAGTTCAAACGTTCGTGCTTTACTCTGCTGTGCTCAGAGAGCACCAGACACCAGAGATGTTGGATTCAAATGCACTTTTCGGTAGGAAGGGGGAGATACAGCAATAAGTGTGTCACCATTGCAAAGCTCACTGGGTGCTGAAGATGCCCAGCAACATCTTTCATTCTTGCCTCTTTTCCTGTGGGAGCAAAGTTCAAACGTTCGTGCTTTACTCTGCTGTGCTCAGAGAGCACCAGACACCAGAGATGTTGGATTCAAATGCACTTTTCGGTAGGAAGGGGGAGATACAGCAATAAGTGTGTCACCATTGCAAAGCTCACTGGGTGCTGAAGATGCCCAGCAACATCTTTCATTCTTGCCCCTTTTCCTGTGGGAGCAAAGTTCAAACGTTCGTGCTTTACTCTGCTGTGCTCAGAGAGCACCAGGCACAGAGATGTTGGATTCAAATGCACTTTTAGGTTGGAAGGGAGGAGGGACAGCTATGTTTGTGTCACCCTGCAAAGCTCACTGTGTGCTGAAGATGTCCAGCAACATCTTTCACTCCTGGCTCTTTTCCTGTGGGAGCAAAGTTCAAACGCTCTTGCTTTACATCGTTCTGCTCAGCCGAGAGCAGGCACCGGAGATGTTGGATTCAAATACACTTTGAGGAACGAAAGTGAGGAGAGACCTCAATGTGCGTGTCACCCTTTCAACTCTCACTGTGTGCTGAAGACGCCCAGCATCATCTTTCACTCCTGACTCCTTTCCTGTGGGAGCAGAGTTCAAACGTTCGTGCTTTACTCTGCTGTGCTCAGAGAGCACCAGACACCAGAGATGTTGGATTCAAATGCACTTTTCGGTAGGAAGGGGGAGATACAGCAATAAGTGTGTCACCATTGCAAAGCTCACTGGGTGCTGAAGATGCCCAGCAACATCTTTCACTCCTGACTCCTTTCCTGTGGGAGCAGAGTTCAAACGTTCGTGCTTGACTCTGCTGTGCTCAGAGAGCACCAGGCACCAGAGATGTTGGATTCAAATGCACTTTTCGGTAGGAAGGGGGAGATACAGCAATAAGTGTGTCACCATTGCAAAGCTCACTGGGTGCTGAAGATGCCCAGCAACATCTTTCATTCTTGCCTCTTTTCCTGTGGGAGCAAAGTTCAAACGTTCGTGCTTTACTCTGCTGTGCTCAGAGAGCACCAGACACCAGAGATGTTGGATTCAAATGCACTTTTCGGTAGGAAGGGGGAGATACAGCAATGAGTGTGTCACCATTGCAAAGCTCACTGGGTGCTGAAGTTTCCCAGCAACATCTTTCATACTTGCCCCTTTTATTGTGGGAGCAGAGCTTAAACGTTCGTGCTTTACTCTGCTGTGCTCAGAGAGCACCAGGCACCAGAGATGTTGGATTCAAATGCACTTTTCGGTAGGAAGGGAGGAGGGACAGCTATGTTTGTGTCACCCTGCAAAGCTCACTGTGTGCTGAAGATGTCCAGCAACATCTTTCACTCCTGGCTCTTTTCCTGTGGGAGCAAAGTTCAAACGCTCTTGCTTTACATCGTTCTGCTCAGCCGAGAGCAGGCACCGGAGATGTTGGATTCAAATACACTTTGAGGAACGAAAGTGAGGAGAGACCTCAATGTGCGTGTCACCCTTTCAACTCTCACTGTGTGCTGAAGACGCCCAGCATCATCTTTCACTCCTGACTCCTTTCCTGTGGGAGCAGAGTTCAAACGTTCGTGCTTTACTCTGCTGTGCTCAGAGAGCACCAGACACCAGAGATGTTGGATTCAAATGCACTTTTCGGTAGGAAGGGGGAGATACAGCAATAAGTGTGTCACCATTGCAAAGCTCACTGGGTGCTGAAGATGCCCAGCAACATCTTTCATTCTTGCCTCTTTTCCTGTGGGAGCAAAGTTCAAACGTTCGTGCTTTACTCTGCTGTGCTCAGAGAGCACCAGACACCAGAGATGTTGGATTCAAATGCACTTTTCGGTAGGAAGGGGGAGATACAGCAATAAGTGTGTCACCATTGCAAAGCTCACTGGGTGCTGAAGATTCCCAGCAACATCTTTCATTCTTGCCCCTTTTCCTGTGGGAGCAAAGTTCAAACGTTCGTGCTTTACTCTGCTGTGCTCAGAGAGCACCAGGCACAGAGATGTTGGATTCAAATGCACTTTTAGGTTGGAAGGGAGGAGGGACAGCTATGTTTGTGTCACCCTGCAAAGCTCACTGTGTGCTGAAGATGTCCAGCAACATCTTTCACTCCTGGCTCTTTTCCTGTGGGAGCAAAGTTCAAACGCTCTTGCTTTACATCGTTCTGCTCAGCCGAGAGCAGGCACCGGAGATGTTGGATTCAAATACACTTTGAGGAACGAAAGTGAGGAGAGACCTCAATGTGCGTGTCACCCTTTCAACTCTCACTGTGTGCTGAAGACGCCCAGCATCATCTTTCACTCCTGACTCCTTTCCTGTGGGAGCAGAGTTCAAACGTTCGTGCTTTACTCTGCTGTGCTCAGAGAGCACCAGACACCAGAGATGTTGGATTCAAATGCACTTTTCGGTAGGAAGGGGGAGATACAGCAATAAGTGTGTCACCATTGCAAAGCTCACTGGGTGCTGAAGATGCCCAGCAACATCTTTCACTCCTGACTCCTTTCCTGTGGGAGCAGAGTTCAAACGTTCGTGCTTGACTCTGCTGTGCTCAGAGAGCACCAGGCACCAGAGATGTTGGATTCAAATGCACTTTTCGGTAGGAAGGGGGAGATACAGCAATAAGTGTGTCACCATTGCAAAGCTCACTGGGTGCTGAAGATGCCCAGCAACATCTTTCATTCTTGCCTCTTTTCCTGTGGGAGCAAAGTTCAAACGTTCGTGCTTTACTCTGCTGTGCTCAGAGAGCACCAGACACCAGAGATGTTGGATTCAAATGCACTTTTCGGTAGGAAGGGGGAGATACAGCAATGAGTGTGTCACCATTGCGAAGCTCACTGGGTGCTGAAGTTTCCCAGCAACATCTTTCATACTTGCCCCTTTTATTGTGGGAGCAGAGCTTAAACGTTCGTGCTTTACTCTGCTGTGCTCAGAGAGCACCAGGCACCAGAGATGTTGGATTCAAATGCACTTTTCGGTAGGAAGGGAGGAGTTACAGCTATGTTTGTGTCACCCTGCAAAGCTCACTGTGTGCTGAAGATGTCCAGCAACATCTTTCACTCCTGGCTCTTTTCCTGTGGGAGCAAAGTTCAAACGCTCTTGCTTTACATCGTTCTGCTCAGCCGAGAGCAGGCACCGGAGATGTTGGATTCAAATACACTTTGAGGAGCGAAAGTGAGTAGAGACCTCAATGTGCGTGTCACCCTTTCAACTCTCACTGTGTGCTGAAGACGCCCAGCATGATCTTTCACTCCTGACTCCTTTCCTGTGGGAGCAGAGTTCAAACGTTCGTGCTTTACTCTGCTGTGCTCAGAGAGCACCAGACACCAGAGATGTTGGATTCAAATGCACTTTTCGGTAGGAAGGGGGAGATACAGCAATAAGTGTGTCACCATTGCAAAGCTCACTGGGTGCTGAAGATGCCCAGCAACATCTTTCATTCTTGCCTCTTTTCCTGTGGGAGCAAAGTTCAAAGGTTCGTGCTTTACTCTGCTGTGCTCAGAGAGCACCAGACACCAGAGATGTTGGATTCAAATGCACTTTTCGGTAGGAAGGGGGAGATAGAGCAATAAGTGTGTCATCATTGCAAAGCTCACTGGGTGCTGAAGATTCCCAGCAACATCTTTCATTCTTGCCCCTTTTCCTGTGGGAGCAAAGTTCAAACGTTCGTGCTTTACTCTGCTGTGCTCAGAGAGCACCAGGCACAGAGATGTTGGATTCAAATGCACTTTTAGGTTGGAAGGGAGGAGGGACAGCTATGTTTGTGTCACCCTGCAAAGCTCACTGTGTGCTGAAGATGTCCAGCAACATCTTTCACTCCTGGCTCTTTTCCTGTGGGAGCAAAGTTCAAACGCTCTTGCTTTACATCGTTCTGCTCAGCCGAGAGCAGGCACCGGAGATGTTGGATTCAAATACACTTTGAGGAGCGAAAGTGAGTAGAGACCTCAATGTGCGTGTCACCCTTTCAACTCTCACTGTGTGCTGAAGACGCCCAGCATCATCTTTCACTCCTGACTCCTTTCCTGTGGGAGCAGAGTTCAAACGTTCGTGCTTTACTCTGCTGTGCTCAGAGAGCACCAGACACCAGAGATGTTGGATTCAAATGCACTTTTCGGTAGGAAGGGGGAGATACAGCAATAAGTGTGTCACCATTGCAAAGCTCACTGGGTGCTGAAGATGCCCAGCAACATCTTTCATTCTTGCCTCTTTTCCTGTGGGAGCAAAGTTCAAACGTTCGTGCTTTACTCTGCTGTGCTCAGAGAGCACCAGACACCAGAGATGTTGGATTCAAATGCACTTTTCGGTAGGAAGGGGGAGATACAGCAATGACTGTGTCGCCATTGCGAAGCTCACTGGGTGCTGAAGTTTCCCAGCAACATCTTTCATTCTTGCCCCTTTTATTGTGGGAGCAGAGCTTAAACGTTCGTGCTTTACTCTGCTGTGCTCAGAGAGCACCAGGCACCAGAGATGTTGGATTCAAATGCACTTTTAGGTTGGAAGGGAGTAGGGACAGCTATGTTTGTGTCACCCTGCAAAGCTCACTGTGTGCTGAAGATGTCCAGCAACATCTTTCACTCCTGGCTCTTTTCCTGTGGGAGCAAAGTTCAAACGCTCTTGCTTTACATCGTTCTGCTCAGCCGAGAGCAGGCACCGGAGATGTTGGATTCAAATACACTTTGAGGAACGAAAGTGAGGAGAGACCTCAATGTGCGTGTCACCCTTTCAACTCTCACTGTGTGCTGAAGATGCCCAGCATCATCTTTCACTCCTGACTCCTTTCCTGTGGGAGCAGAGTTCAAACGTTCGTGCTTTACTCTGCTGTGCTCAGAGAGCACCAGACACCAGAGATGTTGGATTCAAATGCACTTTTCGGTAGGAAGGGGGAGATACAGCAATAAGTGTGTCACCATTGCAAAGCTCACTGGGTGCTGAAGATGCCCAGCAACATCTTTCATTCTTGCCTCTTTTCCTGTGGGAGCAAAGTTCAAACGTTCGTGCTTTACTCTGCTGTGCTCAGAGAGCACCAGACACCAGAGATGTTGGATTCAAATGCACTTTTCGGTAGGAAGGGGGAGATACAGCAATAAGTGTGTCACCATTGCAAAGCTCACTGGGTGCTGAAGATGCCCAGCAACATCTTTCACTCCTGACTCCTTTCCTGTGGGAGCAGAGTTCAAACGTTCGTGCTTGACTCTGCTGTGCTCAGAGAGCACCAGACACCAGAGATGTTGGATTCAAATGCACTTTTCGGTAGGAAGGGGGAGATACAGCAATAAGTGTGTCACCTTTGCAAAGCTCACTGAGTGCTGAAGATGCCCAGCAACATCTTTCATTCTTGCCTCTTTTCCTGTGGGAGCAAAGTTCAAACGTTCGTGCTTGACTCTGCTGTGCTCAGAGAGCACCAGACACCAGAGATGTTGGATTCAAATGCACTTTTCGGTAGGAAGGGGGAGATACAGCAATGAGTGTGTCACCATTGCAAAGCTCACTGGGTGCTGAAGTTTCCCAGCAACATCTTTCATACTTGCCCCTTTTATTGTGGGAGCAGAGCTTAAACGTTCGTGCTTTACTCTGCTGTGCTCAGAGAGCACCAGGCACCAGAGATGTTGGATTCAAATGCACTTTTCGGTAGGAAGGGAGGAGTTACAGCTATGTTTGTGTCACCCTGCAAAGCTCACTGTGTGCTGAAGATGTCCAGCAACATCTTTCACTCCTGGCTCTTTTCCTGTGGGAGCAAAGTTCAAACGCTCTTGCTTTACATCGTTCTGCTCAGCCGAGAGCAGGCACCGGAGATGTTGGATTCAAATACACTTTGAGGAGCGAAAGTGAGTAGAGACCTCAATGTGCGTGTCACCCTTTCAACTCTCACTGTGTGCTGAAGACGCCCAGCATGATCTTTCACTCCTGACTCCTTTCCTGTGGGAGCAGAGTTCAAACGTTCGTGCTTTACTCTGCTGTGCTCAGAGAGCACCAGACACCAGAGATGTTGGATTCAAATGCACTTTTCGGTAGGAAGGGGGAGATACAGCAATAAGTGTGTCGCCATTGCAAAGCTCACTGGGTGCTGAAGATGCCCAGCAACATCTTTCATTCTTGCCTCTTTTCCTGTGGGAGCAAAGTTCAAACGTTCGTGCTTTACTCTGCTGTGCTCAGAGAGCACCAGACACCAGAGATGTTGGATTCAAATGCACTTTTCGGTAGGAAGGGGGAGATAGAGCAATAAGTGTGTCATCATTGCAAAGCTCACTGGGTGCTGAAGATTCCCAGCAACATCTTTCATTCTTGCCCCTTTTCCTGTGGGAGCAAAGTTCAAACGTTCGTGCTTTACTCTGCTGTGCTCAGAGAGCACCAGGCACAGAGATGTTGGATTCAAATGCACTTTTAGGTTGGAAGGGAGGAGGGACAGCTATGTTTGTGTCACCCTGCAAAGCTCACTGTGTGCTGAAGATGTCCAGCAACATCTTTCACTCCTGGCTCTTTTCCTGTGGGAGCAAAGTTCAAACGCTCTTGCTTTACATCGTTCTGCTCAGCCGAGAGCAGGCACCGGAGATGTTGGATTCAAATACACTTTGAGGAACGAAAGTGAGGAGAGACCTCAATGTGCGTGTCACCCTTTCAACTCTCACTGTGTGCTGAAGACGCCCAGCATCATCTTTCACTCCTGACTCCTTTCCTGTGGGAGCAGAGTTCAAACGTTCGTGCTTTACTCTGCTGTGCTCAGAGAGCACCAGACACCAGAGATGTTGGATTCAAATGCACTTTTCGGTAGGAAGGGGGAGATACAGCAATAAGTGTGTCACCATTGCAAAGCTCACTGGGTGCTGAAGATGCCCAGCAACATCTTTCATTCTTGCCTCTTTTCCTGTGGGAGCAAAGTTCAAACGTTCGTGCTTTACTCTGCTGTGCTCAGAGAGCACCAGACACCAGAGATGTTGGATTCAAATGCACTTTTCGGTAGGAAGGGGGAGATACAGCAATAAGTGTGTCACCATTGCAAAGCTCACTGGGTGCTGAAGATGCCCAGCAACATCTTTCATTCTTGCCCCTTTTCCTGTGGGAGCAAAGTTCAAACGTTCGTGCTTTACTCTGCTGTGCTCAGAGAGCACCAGGCACAGAGATGTTGGATTCAAATGCACTTTTAGGTTGGAAGGGAGGAGGGACAGCTATGTTTGTGTCACCCTGCAAAGCTCACTGTGTGCTGAAGATGTCCAGCAACATCTTTCACTCCTGGCTCTTTTCCTGTGGGAGCAAAGTTCAAACGCTCTTGCTTTACATCGTTCTGCTCAGCCGAGAGCAGGCACCGGAGATGTTGGATTCAAATACACTTTGAGGAACGAAAGTGAGGAGAGACCTCAATGTGCGTGTCACCCTTTCAACTCTCACTGTGTGCTGAAGACGCCCAGCATCATCTTTCACTCCTGACTCCTTTCCTGTGGGAGCAGAGTTCAAACGTTCGTGCTTTACTCTGCTGTGCTCAGAGAGCACCAGACACCAGAGATGTTGGATTCAAATGCACTTTTCGGTAGGAAGGGGGAGATACAGCAATAAGTGTGTCACCATTGCAAAGCTCACTGGGTGCTGAAGATGCCCAGCAACATCTTTGACTCCTGACTCCTTTCCTGTGGGAGCAGAGTTCAAACGTTCGTGCTTGACTCTGCTGTGCTCAGAGAGCACCAGGCACCAGAGATGTTGGATTCAAATGCACTTTTCGGTAGGAAGGGGGAGATACAGCAATAAGTGTGTCACCATTGCAAAGCTCACTGGGTGCTGAAGATGCCCAGCAACATCTTTCATTCTTGCCTCTTTTCCTGTGGGAGCAAAGTTCAAACGTTCGTGCTTTACTCTGCTGTGCTCAGAGAGCACCAGACACCAGAGATGTTGGATTCAAATGCACTTTTCGGTAGGAAGGGGGAGATACAGCAATGAGTGTGTCACCATTGCAAAGCTCACTGGGTGCTGAAGTTTCCCAGCAACATCTTTCATACTTGCCCCTTTTATTGTGGGAGCAGAGCTTAAACGTTCGTGCTTTACTCTGCTGTGCTCAGAGAGCACCAGGCACCAGAGATGTTGGATTCAAATGCACTTTTCGGTAGGAAGGGAGGAGTTACAGCTATGTTTGTGTCACCCTGCAAAGCTCACTGTGTGCTGAAGATGTCCAGCAACATCTTTCACTCCTGGCTCTTTTCCTGTGGGAGCAAAGTTCAAACGCTCTTGCTTTACATCGTTCTGCTCAGCCGAGAGCAGGCACCGGAGATGTTGGATTCAAATACACTTTGAGGAGCGAAAGTGAGTAGAGACCTCAATGTGCGTGTCACCCTTTCAACTCTCACTGTGTGCTGAAGATGCCCAGCATGATCTTTCACTCCTGACTCCTTTCCTGTGGGAGCAGAGTTCAAACGTTCGTGCTTTACTCTGCTGTGCTCAGAGAGCACCAGACACCAGAGATGTTGGATTCAAATGCACTTTTCGGTAGGAAGGGGGAGATACAGCAATAAGTGTGTCACCATTGCAAAGCTCACTGGGTGCTGAAGATGCCCAGCAACATCTTTCATTCTTGCCTCTTTTCCTGTGGGAGCAAAGTTCAAACGTTCGTGCTTTACTCTGCTGTGCTCAGAGAGCACCAGACACCAGAGATGTTGGATTCAAATGCACTTTTCGGTAGGAAGGGGGAGATAGAGCAATAAGTGTGTCATCATTGCAAAGCTCACTGGGTGCTGAAGATTCCCAGCAACATCTTTCATTCTTGCCCCTTTTCCTGTGGGAGCAAAGTTCAAACGTTCGTGCTTTACTCTGCTGTGCTCAGAGAGCACCAGGCACAGAGATGTTGGATTCAAATGCACTTTTAGGTTGGAAGGGAGGAGGGACAGCTATGTTTGTGTCACCCTGCAAAGCTCACTGTGTGCTGAAGATGTCCAGCAACATCTTTCACTCCTGGCTCTTTTCCTGTGGGAGCAAAGTTCAAACGCTCTTGCTTTACATCGTTCTGCTCAGCCGAGAGCAGGCACCGGAGATGTTGGATTCAAATACACTTTGAGGAACGAAAGTGAGTAGAGACCTCAATGTGCGTGTCACCCTTTCAACTCTCACTGTGTGCTGAAGACGCCCAGCATCATCTTTCACTCCTGACTCCTTTCCTGTGGGAGCAGAGTTCAAACGTTCGTGCTTTACTCTGCTGTGCTCAGAGAGCACCAGACACCAGAGATGTTGGATTCAAATGCACTTTTCGGTAGGAAGGGGGAGATACAGCAATAAGTGTGTCACCATTGCAAAGCTCACTGGGTGCTGAAGATGCCCAGCAACATCTTTCATTCTTGCCTCTTTTCCTGTGGGAGCAAAGTTCAAACGTTCGTGCTTTACTCTGCTGTGCTCAGAGAGCACCAGACACCAGAGATGTTGGATTCAAATGCACTTTTCGGTAGGAAGGGGGAGATACAGCAATAAGTGTGTCACCATTGCAAAGCTCACTGGGTGCTGAAGATTCCCAGCAACATCTTTCATTCTTGCCCCTTTTCCTGTGGGAGCAAAGTTCAAACGTTCGTGCTTTACTCTGCTGTGCTCAGAGAGCACCAGGCACAGAGATGTTGGATTCAAATGCACTTTTAGGTTGGAAGGGAGGAGGGACAGCTATGTTTGTGTCACCCTGCAAAGCTCACTGTGTGCTGAAGATGTCCAGCAACATCTTTCACTCCTGGCTCTTTTCCTGTGGGAGCAAAGTTCAAACGCTCTTGCTTTACATCGTTCTGCTCAGCCGAGAGCAGGCACCGGAGATGTTGGATTCAAATACACTTTGAGGAACGAAAGTGAGGAGAGACCTCAATGTGCGTGTCACCCTTTCAACTCTCACTGTGTGCTGAAGACGCCCAGCATCATCTTTCACTCCTGACTCCTTTCCTGTGGGAGCAGAGTTCAAACGTTCGTGCTTTACTCTGCTGTGCTCAGAGAGCACCAGACACCAGAGATGTTGGATTCAAATGCACTTTTCGGTAGGAAGGGGGAGATACAGCAATAAGTGTGTCACCATTGCAAAGCTCACTGGGTGCTGAAGATGCCCAGCAACATCTTTCATTCTTGCCTCTTTTCCTGTGGGAGCAAAGTTCAAACGTTCGTGCTTTACTCTGCTGTGCTCAGAGAGCACCAGACACCAGAGATGTTGGATTCAAATGCACTTTTCGGTAGGAAGGGGGAGATACAGCAATGAGTGTGTCACCATTGCGAAGCTCACTGGGTGCTGAAGTTTCCCAGCAACATCTTTCATACTTGCCCCTTTTATTGTGGGAGCAGAGCTTAAACGTTCGTGCTTTACTCTGCTGTGCTCAGAGAGCACCAGGCACCAGAGATGTTGGATTCAAATGCACTTTTAGGTTGGAAGGGAGGAGGGACAGCTATGTTTGTGTCACCCTGCAAAGCTCACTGTGTGCTGAAGATGTCCAGCAACATCTTTCACTCCTGGCTCTTTTCCTGTGGGAGCAAAGTTCAAACGCTCTTGCTTTACATCGTTCTGCTCAGCCGAGAGCAGGCACCGGAGATGTTGGATTCAAATACACTTTGAGGAACGAAAGTGAGGAGAGACCTCAATGTGCGTGTCACCCTTTCAACTCTCACTGTGTGCTGAAGATGCCCAGCATCATCTTTCACTCCTGACTCCTTTCCTGTGGGAGCAGAGTTCAAACGTTCGTGCTTTACTCTGCTGTGCTCAGAGAGCACCAGACACCAGAGATGTTGGATTCAAATGCACTTTTCGGTAGGAAGGGGGAGATACAGCAATAAGTGTGTCACCATTGCAAAGCTCACTGGGTGCTGAAGATGCCCAGCAACATCTTTCATTCTTGCCTCTTTTCCTGTGGGAGCAAAGTTCAAACGTTCGTGCTTTACTCTGCTGTGCTCAGAGAGCACCAGACACCAGAGATGTTGGATTCAAATGCACTTTTCGGTAGGAAGGGGGAGATACAGCAATGAGTGTGTCACCATTGCAAAGCTCACTGGGTGCTGAAGTTTCCTTGCAACATCTTTCATACTTGCCCCTTTTATTGGGGGAGCAGAGCTTAAACGTTCGTGCTTTACTCTGCTGTGCTCAGAGAGCACCAGGCACCAGAGATGTTGGATTCAAATGCACTTTTAGGTTGGAAGGGAGGAGGGACAGCTATGTTTGTGTCACCCTGCAAAGCTCACTGTGTGCTGAAGATGTCCAGCAACATCTTTCACTCCTGGCTCTTTTCCTGTGGGAGCAAAGTTCAAACGCTCTTGCTTTACATCGTTCTGCTCAGCCGAGAGCAGGCACCGGAGATGTTGGATTCAAATACACTTTGAGGAACGAAAGTGAGGAGAGACCTCAATGTGCGTGTCACCCTTTCAACTCTCACTGTGTGCTGAAGACGCCCAGCATCATCTTTCACTCCTGACTCCTTTCCTGTGGGAGCAGAGTTCAAACGTTCGTGCTTTACTCTGCTGTGCTCAGAGAGCACCAGACACCAGAGATGTTGGATTCAAATGCACTTTTCGGTAGGAAGGGGGAGATACAGCAATAAGTGTGTCACCATTGCAAAGCTCACTGGGTGCTGAAGATGCCCAGCAACATCTTTCATTCTTGCCTCTTTTCCTGTGGGAGCAAAGTTCAAACGTTCGTGCTTTACTCTGCTGTGCTCAGAGAGCACCAGACACCAGAGATGTTGGATTCAAATGCACTTTTCGGTAGGAAGGGGGAGATAGAGCAATAAGTGTGTCACCATTGCAAAGCTCACTGGGTGCTGAAGATTCCCAGTAACATCTTTCATTCTTGCCTCTTTTCCTGTGGGAGCAAAGTTCAAACGTTCGTGCTTTACTCTCCTGTGCTCAGAGTGCACCAGGCACCAGAGATGTTGGATTCAAATGCACTTTTAGGTTGGAAGGGAGGAGGGACAGCTATGTTTGTGTCACCCTGCAAAGCTCACTGTGTGCTGAAGATGTCCAGCAACATCTTTCACTCCTGGCTCTTTTCCTGTGGGAGCAAAGTTCAAACGCTCTTGCTTTACATCGTTCTGCTCAGCCGAGAGCAGGCACCGGAGATGTTGGATTCAAATACACTTTGAGGAACGAAAGTGAGTAGAGACCTCAATGTGCGTGTCACCCTTTCAACTCTCACTGTGTGCTGAAGACGCCCAGCATGATCTTTCACTCCTGACTCCTTTCCTGTGGGAGCAGAGTTCAAACGTTCGTGCTTTACTCTGCTGTGCTCAGAGAGCACCAGACACCAGAGATGTTGGATTCAAATGCACTTTTCGGTAGGAAGGGGGAGATACAGCAATAAGTGTGTCACCATTGCAAAGCTCACTGGGTGCTGAAGATGCCCAGCAACATCTTTCATTCTTGCCTCTTTTCCTGTGGGAGCAAAGTTCAAACGTTCGTGCTTTACTCTGCTGTGCTCAGAGAGCACCAGACACCAGAGATGTTGGATTCAAATGCACTTTTCGGTAGGAAGGGGGAGATACAGCAATAAGTGTGTCACCATTGCAAAGCTCACTGGGTGCTGAAGATGCCCAGCAACATCTTTCATTCTTGCCCCTTTTCCTGTGGGAGCAAAGTTCAAACGTTCGTGCTTTACTCTGCTGTGCTCAGAGAGCACCAGGCACAGAGATGTTGGATTCAAATACACTTTTAGGTTGGAAGGGAGGAGGGACAGCTATGTTTGTGTCACCCTGCAAAGCTCACTGTGTGCTGAAGATGTCCAGCAACATCTTTCACTCCTGGCTCTTTTCCTGTGGGAGCAAAGTTCAAACGCTCTTGCTTTACATCGTTCTGCTCAGCCGAGAGCAGGCACCGGAGATGTTGGATTCAAATACACTTTGAGGAACGAAAGTGAGGAGAGACCTCAATGTGCGTGTCACCCTTTCAACTCTCACTGTGTGCTGAAGACGCCCAGCATCATCTTTCACTCCTGACTCCTTTCCTGTGGGAGCAGAGTTCAAACGTTCGTGCTTTACTCTGCTGTGCTCAGAGAGCACCAGACACCAGAGATGTTGCATTCAAATGCACTTTTCGGTAGGTAGGGGGAGATACAGCAATAAGTGTGTCACCATTGCAAAGCTCACTGGGTGCTGAAGATGCCCAGCAACATCTTTCACTCCTGACTCCTTTCCTGTGGGAGCAGAGTTCAAACGTTCGTGCTTGACTCTGCTGTGCTCAGAGAGCACCAGACACCAGAGATGTTGGATTCAAATGCACTTTTCGGTAGGAAGGGGGAGATACAGCAATAAGTGTGTCACCTTTGCAAAGCTCACTGAGTGCTGAAGATGCCCAGCAACATCTTTCATTCTTGCCTCTTTTCCTGTGGGAGCAAAGTTCAAACGTTCGTGCTTTACTCTGCTGTGCTCAGAGAGCACCAGACACCAGAGATGTTGGATTCAAATGCACTTTTCGGTAGGAAGGGGGAGATACAGCAATGAGTGTGTCACCATTGCAAAGCTCACAGGGTGCTGAAGTTTCCCAGCAACATCTTTCATACTTGCCCCTTTTATTGTGGGAGCAGAGCTTAAACGTTCGTGCTTTACTCTGCTGTGCTCAGAGAGCACCAGGCACCAGAGATGTTGGATTCAAATGCACTTTTCGGTAGGAAGGGGGAGATACAGCAATAAGTGTGTCACCATTGCAAAGCTCACTGGGTGCTGAAGACGCCCAGCATCATCTTTCACTCCTGACTCCTTTCCTGTGGGAGCAGAGTTCAAACGTTCGTGCTTTACTCTGCTGTGCTCAGAGAGCACCAGACACCAGAGATGTTGGATTCAAATGCACTTTTCGGTAGGAAGGGGGAGATACAGCAATAAGTGTGTCACCATTGCAAAGCTCACTGGGTGCTGAAGATGCCCAGCAACATCTTTCATTCTTGCCTCTTTTCCTGTGGGAGCAAAGTTCAAACGTTCGTGCTTTACTCTGCTGTGCTCAGAGAGCACCAGACACCAGAGATGTTGGATTCAAATGCACTTTTCGGTAGGAAGGGGGAGATACAGCAATAAGTGTGTCACCATTGCAAAGCTCACTGGGTGCTGAAGATTCCCAGCAACATCTTTCATTCTTGCCCCTTTTCCTGTGGGAGCAAAGTTCAAACGTTCGTGCTTTACTCTGCTGTGCTCAGAGAGCACCAGGCACAGAGATGTTGGATTCAAATGCACTTTTAGGTTGGAAGGGAGGAGGGACAGCTATGTTTGTGTCACCCTGCAAAGCTCACTGTGTGCTGAAGATGTCCAGCAACATCTTTCACTCCTGGCTCTTTTCCTGTGGGAGCAAAGTTCAAACGCTCTTGCTTTACATCGTTCTGCTCAGCCGAGAGCAGGCACCGGAGATGTTGGATTCAAATACACTTTGAGGAACGAAAGTGAGGAGAGACCTCAATGTGCGTGTCACCCTTTCAACTCTCACTGTGTGCTGAAGACGCCCAGCATCATCTTTCACTCCTGACTCCTTTCCTGTGGGAGCAGAGTTCAAACGTTCGTGCTTTACTCTGCTGTGCTCAGAGAGCACCAGACACCAGAGATGTTGGATTCAAATGCACTTTTCGGTAGGAAGGGGGAGATACAGCAATAAGTGTGTCACCATTGCAAAGCTCACTGGGTGCTGAAGATGCCCAGCAACATCTTTCACTCCTGACTCCTTTCCTGTGGGAGCAGAGTTCAAACGTTCGTGCTTGACTCTGCTGTGCTCAGAGAGCACCAGGCACCAGAGATGTTGGATTCAAATGCACTTTTCGGTAGGAAGGGGGAGATACAGCAATAAGTGTGTCACCATTGCAAAGCTCACTGGGTGCTGAAGATGCCCAGCAACATCTTTCATTCTTGCCTCTTTTCCTGTGGGAGCAAAGTTCAAACGTTCGTGCTTTACTCTGCTGTGCTCAGAGAGCACCAGACACCAGAGATGTTGGATTCAAATGCACTTTTCGGTAGGAAGGGGGAGATACAGCAATGAGTGTGTCACCATTGCGAAGCTCACTGGGTGCTGAAGTTTCCCAGCAACATCTTTCATACTTGCCCCTTTTATTGTGGGAGCAGAGCTTAAACGTTCGTGCTTTACTCTGCTGTGCTCAGAGAGCACCAGGCACCAGAGATGTTGGATTCAAATGCACTTTTAGGTTGGAAGGGAGGAGGGACAGCTATGTTTGTGTCACCCTGCAAAGCTCACTGTGTGCTGAAGATGTCCAGCAACATCTTTCACTCCTGGCTCTTTTCCTGTGGGAGCAAAGTTCAAACGCTCTTGCTTTACATCGTTCTGCTCAGCCGAGAGCAGGCACCGGAGATGTTGGATTCAAATACACTTTGAGGAACGAAAGTGAGGAGAGACCTCAATGTGCGTGTCACCCTTTCAACTCTCACTGTGTGCTGAAGATGCCCAGCATCATCTTTCACTCCTGACTCCTTTCCTGTGGGAGCAGAGTTCAAACGTTCGTGCTTTACTCTGCTGTGCTCAGAGAGCACCAGACACCAGAGATGTTGGATTCAAATGCACTTTTCGGTAGGAAGGGGGAGATACAGCAATAAGTGTGTCACCATTGCAAAGCTCACTGGGTGCTGAAGATGCCCAGCAACATCTTTCATTCTTGCCTCTTTTCCTGTGGGAGCAAAGTTCAAACGTTCGTGCTTTACTCTGCTGTGCTCAGAGAGCACCAGACACCAGAGATGTTGGATTCAAATGCACTTTTCGGTAGGAAGGGGGAGATACAGCAATGAGTGTGTCACCATTGCAAAGCTCACTGGGTGCTGAAGTTTCCTTGCAACATCTTTCATACTTGCCCCTTTTATTGTGGGAGCAGAGCTTAAACGTTCGTGCTTTACTCTGCTGTGCTCAGAGAGCACCAGTCACAGAGATGTTGGATTCAAATGCACTTTTAGGTTGGAAGGGAGGAGGGACAGCTATGTTTGTGTCACCCTGCAAAGCTCACTGTGTGCTGAAGATGTCCAGCAACATCTTTCACTCCTGGCTCTTTTCCTGTGGGAGCAAAGTTCAAACGCTCTTGCTTTACATCGTTCTGCTCAGCCGAGAGCAGGCACCGGAGATGTTGGATTCAAATACACTTTGAGGAACGAAAGTGAGTAGAGACCTCAATGTGCGTGTCACCCTTTCAACTCTCACTGTGTGCTGAAGACGCCCAGCATGATCTTTCACTCCTGACTCCTTTCCTGTGGGAGCAGAGTTCAAACGTTCGTGCTTTACTCTGCTGTGCTCAGAGAGCACCAGACACCAGAGATGTTGGATTCAAATGCACTTTTCGGTAGGAAGGGGGAGATACAGCAATAAGTGTGTCACCATTGCAAAGCTCACTGGGTGCTGAAGATGCCCAGCAACATCTTTCATTCTTGCCTCTTTTCCTGTGGGAGCAAAGTTCAAACGTTCGTGCTTTACTCTGCTGTGCTCAGAGAGCACCAGACACCAGAGATGTTGGATTCAAATGCACTTTTCGGTAGGAAGGGGGAGATACAGCAATAAGTGTGTCACCATTGCAAAGCTCACTGGGTGCTGAAGATTCCCAGCAACATCTTTCATTCTTGCCCCTTTTCCTGTGGGAGCAAAGTTCAAACGTTCGTGCTTGACTCTGCTGTGCTCAGAGAGCACCAGGCACAGAGATGTTGGATTCAAATACACTTTTAGGTTGGAAGGGAGGAGGGACAGCTATGTTTGTGTCACCCTGCAAAGCTCACTGTGTGCTGAAGATGTCCAGCAACATCTTTCACTCCTGGCTCTTTTCCTGTGGGAGCAAAGTTCAAACGCTCTTGCTTTACATCGTTCTGCTCAGCCGAGAGCAGGCACCGGAGATGTTGGATTCAAATACACTTTGAGGAACGAAAGTGAGGAGAGACCTCAATGTGCGTGTCACCCTTTCAACTCTCACTGTGTGCTGAAGACGCCCAGCATCATCTTTCACTCCTGACTCCTTTCCTGTGGGAGCAGAGTTCAAACGTTCGTGCTTTACTCTGCTGTGCTCAGAGAGCACCAGACACCAGAGATGTTGCATTCAAATGCACTTTTCGGTAGGTAGGGGGAGATACAGCAATAAGTGTGTCACCATTGCAAAGCTCACTGGGTGCTGAAGATGCCCAGCAACATCTTTCACTCCTGACTCCTTTCCTGTGGGAGCAGAGTTCAAACGTTCGTGCTTGACTCTGCTGTGCTCAGAGAGCACCAGACACCAGAGATGTTGGATTCAAATGCACTTTTCGGTAGGAAGGGGGAGATACAGCAATAAGTGTGTCACCTTTGCAAAGCTCACTGAGTGCTGAAGATGCCCAGCAACATCTTTCATTCTTGCCTCTTTTCCTGTGGGAGCAAAGTTCAAACGTTCGTGCTTTACTCTGCTGTGCTCAGAGAGCACCAGACACCAGAGATGTTGGATTCAAATGCACTTTTCGGTAGGAAGGGGGAGATACAGCAATGAGTGTGTCACCATTGCAAAGCTCACTGGGTGCTGAAGTTTCCCAGCAACATCTTTCATACTTGCCCCTTTTATTGTGGGAGCAGAGCTTAAACGTTCGTGCTTTACTCTGCTGTGCTCAGAGAGCACCAGGCACCAGAGATGTTGGATTCAAATGCACTTTTCGGTAGGAAGGGGGAGATACAGCAATAAGTGTGTCACCATTGCAAAGCTCACTGGGTGCTGAAGACGCCCAGCATCATCTTCACTCCTGACTCCTTTCCTGTGGGAGCAGAGTTCAAACGTTCGTGCTTTACTCTGCTGTGCTCAGAGAGCACCAGACACCAGAGATGTTGGATTCAAATGCACTTTTCGGTAGGAAGGGGGAGATACAGCAATAAGTGTGTCACCATTGCAAAGCTCACTGGGTGCTGAAGATGCCCAGCAACATCTTTCATTCTTGCCTCTTTTCCTGTGGGAGCAAAGTTCAAACGTTCGTGCTTTACTCTGCTGTGCTCAGAGAGCACCAGACACCAGAGATGTTGGATTCAAATGCACTTTTCGGTAGGAAGGGGGAGATACAGCAATAAGTGTGTCACCATTGCAAAGCTCACTGGGTGCTGAAGATTCCCAGCAACATCTTTCATTCTTGCCCCTTTTCCTGTGGGAGCAAAGTTCAAACGTTCGTGCTTTACTCTGCTGTGCTCAGAGAGCACCAGGCACAGAGATGTTGGATTCAAATGCACTTTTAGGTTGGAAGGGAGGAGGGACAGCTATGTTTGTGTCACCCTGCAAAGCTCACTGTGTGCTGAAGATGTCCAGCAACATCTTTCACTCCTGGCTCTTTTCCTGTGGGAGCAAAGTTCAAACGCTCTTGCTTTACATCGTTCTGCTCAGCCGAGAGCAGGCACCGGAGATGTTGGATTCAAATACACTTTGAGGAACGAAAGTGAGGAGAGACCTCAATGTGCGTGTCACCCTTTCAACTCTCACTGTGTGCTGAAGACGCCCAGCATCATCTTTCACTCCTGACTCCTTTCCTGTGGGAGCAGAGTTCAAACGTTCGTGCTTTACTCTGCTGTGCTCAGAGAGCACCAGACACCAGAGATGTTGGATTCAAATGCACTTTTCGGTAGGAAGGGGGAGATACAGCAATAAGTGTGTCACCATTGCAAAGCTCACTGGGTGCTGAAGATGCCCAGCAACATCTTTCACTCCTGACTCCTTTCCTGTGGGAGCAGAGTTCAAACGTTCGTGCTTGACTCTGCTGTGCTCAGAGAGCACCAGGCACCAGAGATGTTGGATTCAAATGCACTTTTCGGTAGGAAGGGGGAGATACAGCAATAAGTGTGTCACCATTGCAAAGCTCACTGGGTGCTGAAGATGCCCAGCAACATCTTTCATTCTTGCCTCTTTTCCTGTGGGAGCAAAGTTCAAACGTTCGTGCTTTACTCTGCTGTGCTCAGAGAGCACCAGACACCAGAGATGTTGGATTCAAATGCACTTTTCGGTAGGAAGGGGGAGATACAGCAATGAGTGTGTCACCATTGCAAAGCTCACTGGGTGCTGAAGTTTCCCAGCAACATCTTTCATACTTGCCCCTTTTATTGTGGGAGCAGAGCTTAAACGTTCGTGCTTTACTCTGCTGTGCTCAGAGAGCACCAGGCACCAGAGATGTTGGATTCAAATGCACTTTTAGGTTGGAAGGGAGGAGGGACAGCTATGTTTGTGTCACCCTGCAAAGCTCACTGTGTGCTGAAGATGTCCAGCAACATCTTTCACTCCTGGCTCTTTTCCTGTGGGAGCAAAGTTCAAACGCTCTTGCTTTACATCGTTCTGCTCAGCCGAGAGCAGGCACCGGAGATGTTGGATTCAAATACACTTTGAGGAACGAAAGTGAGGAGAGACCTCAATGTGCGTGTCACCCTTTCAACTCTCACTGTGTGCTGAAGATGCCCAGCATCATCTTTCACTCCTGACTCCTTTCCTGTGGGAGCAGAGTTCAAACGTTCGTGCTTTACTCTGCTGTGCTCAGAGAGCACCAGACACCAGAGATGTTGGATTCAAATGCACTTTTCGGTAGGAAGGGGGAGATACAGCAATAAGTGTGTCACCATTGCAAAGCTCACTGGGTGCTGAAGATGCCCAGCAACATCTTTCATTCTTGCCTCTTTTCCTGTGGGAGCAAAGTTCAAACGTTCGTGCTTTACTCTGCTGTGCTCAGAGAGCACCAGACACCAGAGATGTTGGATTCAAATGCACTTTTCGGTAGGAAGGGGGAGATACAGCAATGAGTGTGTCACCATTGCAAAGCTCACTGGGTGCTGAAGTTTCCTTGCAACATCTTTCATACTTGCCCCTTTTATTGTGGGAGCAGAGCTTAAACGTTCGTGCTTTACTCTGCTGTGCTCAGAGAGCACCAGGCACCAGAGATGTTGGATTCAAATGCACTTTTAGGTTGGAAGGGAGGAGGGACAGCTATGTTTGTGTCACCCTGCAAAGCTCACTGTGTGCTGAAGATGTCCAGCAACATCTTTCACTCCTGGCTCTTTTCCTGTGGGAGCAAAGTTCAAACGCTCTTGCTTTACATCGTTCTGCTCAGCCGAGAGCAGGCACCGGAGATGTTGGATTCAAATACACTTTGAGGAACGAAAGTGAGGAGAGACCTCAATGTGCGTGTCACCCTTTCAACTCTCACTGTGTGCTGAAGACGCCCAGCATCATCTTTCACTCCTGACTCCTTTCCTGTGGGAGCAGAGTTCAAACGTTCCTGCTTTACTCTGCTGTGCTCAGAGAGCACCAGACACCAGAGATGTTGGATTCAAATGCACTTTTCGGTAGGAAGGGGGAGATACAGCAATAAGTGTGTCACCATTGCAAAGCTCACTGGGTGCTGAAGATGCCCAGCAACATCTTTCATTCTTGCCCCTTTTCCTGTGGGAGCAAAGTTCAAACGTTCGTGCTTTACTCTGCTGTGCTCAGAGAGCACCAGGCACAGAGATGTTGGATTCAAATACACTTTTAGGTTGGAAGGGAGGAGGGACAGCTATGTTTGTGTCACCCTGCAAAGCTCACTGTGTGCTGAAGATGTCCAGCAACATCTTTCACTCCTGGCTCTTTTCCTGTGGGAGCAAAGTTCAAACGCTCTTGCTTTACATCGTTCTGCTCAGCCGAGAGCAGGCACCGGAGATGTTGGATTCAAATACACTTTGAGGAACGAAAGTGAGGAGAGACCTCAATGTGCGTGTCACCCTTTCAACTCTCACTGTGTGCTGAAGACGCCCAGCATCATCTTTCACTCCTGACTCCTTTCCTGTGGGAGCAGAGTTCAAACGTTCCTGCTTTACTCTGCTGTGCTCAGAGAGCACCAGACACCAGAGATGTTGGATTCAAATGCACTTTTCGGTAGGAAGGGGGAGATACAGCAATAAGTGTGTCACCATTGCAAAGCTCACTGGGTGCTGAAGATGCCCAGCAACATCTTTCATTCTTGCCTCTTTTCCTGTGGGAGCAAAGTTCAAACGTTCGTGCTTTACTCTGCTGTGCTCAGAGAGCACCAGACACCAGAGATGTTGGATTCAAATGCACTTTTCGGTAGGAAGGGGGAGATACAGCAATAAGTGTGTCACCATTGCAAAGCTCACTGGGTGCTGAAGATTCCCAGCAACATCTTTCATTCTTGCCCCTTTTCCTGTGGGAGCAAAGTTCAAACGTTCGTGCTTTACTCTGCTGTGCTCAGAGAGCACCAGGCACAGAGATGTTGGATTCAAATACACTTTTAGGTTGGAAGGGAGGAGGGACAGCTATGTTTGTGTCACCCTGCAAAGCTCACTGTGTGCTGAAGATGTCCAGCAACATCTTTCACTCCTGGCTCTTTTCCTGTGGGAGCAAAGTTCAAACGCTCTTGCTTTACATCGTTCTGCTCAGCCGAGAGCAGGCACCGGAGATGTTGGATTCAAATACACTTTGAGGAACGAAAGTGAGGAGAGACCTCAATGTGCGTGTCACCCTTTCAACTCTCACTGTGTGCTGAAGACGCCCAGCATCATCTTTCACTCCTGACTCCTTTCCTGTGGGAGCAGAGTTCAAACGTTCGTGCTTTACTCTGCTGTGCTCAGAGAGCACCAGACACCAGAGATGTTGCATTCAAATGCACTTTTCGGTAGGTAGGGGGAGATACAGCAATAAGTGTGTCACCATTGCAAAGCTCACTGGGTGCTGAAGATGCCCAGCAACATCTTTCACTCCTGACTCCTTTCCTGTGGGAGCAGAGTTCAAACGTTCGTGCTTGACTCTGCTGTGCTCAGAGAGCACCAGACACCAGAGATGTTGGATTCAAATGCACTTTTCGGTAGGAAGGGGGAGATACAGCAATAAGTGTGTCACCTTTGCAAAGCTCACTGAGTGCTGAAGATGGCCAGCAACATCTTTCATTCTTGCCTCTTTTCCTGTGGGAGCAAAGTTCAAACGTTCGTGCTTTACTCTGCTGTGCTCAGAGAGCACCAGACACCAGAGATGTTGGATTCAAATGCACTTTTCGGTAGGAAGGGGGAGATACAGCAATGAGTGTGTCACCATTGCAAAGCTCACTGGGTGCTGAAGTTTCCCAGCAACATCTTTCATACTTGCCCCTTTTATTGTGGGAGCAGAGCTTAAACGTTCGTGCTTTACTCTGCTGTGCTCAGAGAGCACCAGGCACCAGAGATGTTGGATTCAAATGCACTTTTCGGTAGGAAGGGAGGAGGGACAGCTATGTTTGTGTCACCCTGCAAAGCTCACTGTGTGCTGAAGATGTCCAGCAACATCTTTCACTCCTGGCTCTTTTCCTGTGGGAGCAAAGTTCAAACGCTCTTGCTTTACATCGTTCTGCTCAGCCGAGAGCAGGCACCGGAGATGTTGGATTCAAATACACTTTGAGGAGCGAAAGTGAGTAGAGACCTCAATGTGCGTGTCACCCTTTCAACTCTCACTGTGTGCTGAAGACGCCCAGCATCATCTTTCACTCCTGACTCCTTTCCTGTGGGAGCAGAGTTCAAACGTTCGTGATTTACTCTGCTGTGCTCAGAGAGCACCAGACACCAGAGATGTTGGATTCAAATGCACTTTTCGGTAGGAAGGGGGAGATACAGCAATAAGTGTGTCACCATTGCAAAGCTCACTGGGTGCTGAAGATGCCCAGCAACATCTTTCATTCTTGCCTCTTTTCCTGTGGGAGCAAAGTTCAAACGTTCGTGCTTTACTCTGCTGTGCTCAGAGAGCACCAGACACCAGAGATGTTGGATTCAAATGCACTTTTCGGTAGGAAGGGGGAGATACAGCAATAAGTGTGTCACCATTGCAAAGCTCACTGGGTGCTGAAGATTCCCAGCAACATCTTTCATTCTTGCCCCTTTTCCTGTGGGAGCAAAGTTCAAACGTTCGTGCTTTACTCTGCTGTGCTCAGAGAGCACCAGGCACAGAGATGTTGGATTCAAATGCACTTTTAGGTTGGAAGGGAGGAGGGACAGCTATGTTTGTGTCACCCTGCAAAGCTCACTGTGTGCTGAAGATGTCCAGCAACATCTTTCACTCCTGGCTCTTTTCCTGTGGGAGCAAAGTTCAAACGCTCTTGCTTTACATCGTTCTGCTCAGCCGAGAGCAGGCACCGGAGATGTTGGATTCAAATACACTTTGAGGAACGAAAGTGAGGAGAGACCTCAATGTGCGTGTCACCCTTTCAACTCTCACTGTGTGCTGAAGACGCCCAGCATCATCTTTCACTCCTGACTCCTTTCCTGTGGGAGCAGAGTTCAAACGTTCGTGCTTTACACTGCTGTGCTCAGAGAGCACCAGACACCAGAGATGTTGGATTCAAATGCACTTTTCGGTAGGAAGGGGGAGATACAGCAATAAGTGTGTCACCATTGCAAAGCTCACTGGGTGCTGAAGATGCCCAGCAACATCTTTCACTCCTGACTCCTTTCCTGTGGGAGCAGAGTTCAAACGTTCGTGCTTGACTCTGCTGTGCTCAGAGAGCACCAGACACCAGAGATGTTGGATTCAAATGCACTTTTCGGTAGGAAGGGGGAGATACAGCAATAAGTGTGTCACCATTGCAAAGCTCACTGGGTGCTGAAGATGCCCAGCAACATCTTTCATTCTTGCCTCTTTTCCTGTGGGAGCAAAGTTCAAACGTTCGTGCTTTACTCTGCTGTGCTCAGAGAGCACCAGACACCAGAGATGTTGGATTCAAATGCACTTTTCGGTAGGAAGGGGGAGATACAGCAATGAGTGTGTCGCCATTGCAAAGCTCACTGGGTGCTGAAGTTTCCCAGCAACATCTTTCATTCTTGCCCCTTTTATTGTGGGAGCAGAGCTTAAACGTTCGTGCTTTACTCTGCTGTGCTCAGAGAGCACCAGGCACAGAGATGTTGGATTCAAATGCACTTTTAGGTTGGAAGGGAGGAGGGACAGCTATGTTTGTGTCACCCTGCAAAGCTCACTGTGTGCTGAAGATGTCCAGCAACATCTTTCACTCCTGGCTCTTTTCCTGTGGGAGCAAAGTTCAAACGCTCTTGCTTTACATCGTTCTGCTCAGCCGAGAGCAGGCACCGGAGATGTTGGATTCAAATACACTTTGAGGAACGAAAGTGAGGAGAGACCTCAATGTGCGTGTCACCCTTTCAACTCTCACTGTGTGCTGAAGACGCCCAGCATCATCTTTCACTCCTGACTCCTTTCCTGTGGGAGCAGAGTTCAAACGTTCCTGCTTTACTCTGCTGTGCTCAGAGAGCACCAGACACCAGAGATGTTGGATTCAAATGCACTTTTCGGTAGGAAGGGGGAGATACAGCAATAAGTGTGTCACCATTGCAAAGCTCACTGGGTGCTGAAGATGCCCAGCAACATCTTTCATTCTTGCCTCTTTTCCTGTGGGAGCAAAGTTCAAACGTTCGTGCTTTACTTTGCTGTGCTCAGAGAGCACCAGACACCAGAGATGTTGGATTCAAATGCACTTTTCGGTAGGAAGGGGGAGATAGAGCAATAAGTGTGTCACCATTGCAAAGCTCACTGGGTGCTGAAGATTCCCAGTAACATCTTTCATTCTTGCCTCTTTTCCTGTGGGAGCAAAGTTCAAACGTTCGTGCTTTACTCTGCTGTGCTCAGAGTGCACCAGGCACCAGAGATGTTGGATTCAAATGCACTTTTAGGTTGGAAGGGAGGAGGGACAGCTATGTTTGTGTCACCCTGCAAAGCTCACTGTGTGCTGAAGATGTCCAGCAACATCTTTCACTCCTGGCTCTTTTCCTGTGGGAGCAAAGTTCAAACGCTCTTGCTTTACATCGTTCTGCTCAGCCGAGAGCAGGCACCGGAGATGTTGGATTCAAATACACTTTGAGGAACGAAAGTGAGTAGAGACCTCAATGTGCGTGTCACCCTTTCAACTCTCACTGTGTGCTGAAGACGCCCAGCATGATATTTCACTCCTGACTCCTTTCCTGTGGGAGCAGAGTTCAAACGTTCGTGCTTTACTCTGCTGTGCTCAGAGAGCACCAGACACCAGAGATGTTGGATTCAAATGCACTTTTCGGTAGGAAGGGGGAGATACAGCAATAAGTGTGTCACCATTGCAAAGCTCACTGGGTGCTGAAGATGCCCAGCAACATCTTTCATTCTTGCCTCTTTTCCTGTGGGAGCAAAGTTCAAACGTTCGTGCTTTACTCTGCTGTGCTCAGAGAGCACCAGACACCAGAGATGTTGGATTCAAATGCACTTTTCGGTAGGAAGGGGGAGATACAGCAATGAGTGTGTCACCATTGCAAAGCTCACTGGGTGCTGAAGTTTCCCAGCAACATCTTTCATACTTGCCCCTTTTATTGTGGGAGCAGAGCTTAAACGTTCGTGCTTTACTCTGCTGTGCTCAGAGAGCACCAGGCACCAGAGATGTTGGATTCAAATGCACTTTTAGGTTGGAAGGGAGGAGGGACAGCTATGTTTGTGTCACCCTGCAAAGCTCACTGTGTGCTGAAGATGTCCAGCAACATCTTTCACTCCTGGCTCTTTTCCTGTGGGAGCAAAGTTCAAACGCTCTTGCTTTACATCGTTCTGCTCAGCCGAGAGCAGGCACCGGAGATGTTGGATTCAAATACACTTTGAGGAACGAAAGTGAGGAGAGACCTCAATGTGCGTGTCACCCTTTCAACTCTCACTGTGTGCTGAAGACGCCCAGCATGATATTTCACTCCTGACTCCTTTCCTGTGGGAGCAGAGTTCAAACGTTCCTGCTTTACTCTGCTGTGCTCAGAGAGCACCAGACACCAGAGATGTTGGATTCAAATGCACTTTTCGGTAGGAAGGGGGAGATAGAGCAATAAGTGTGTCACCATTGCAAAGCTCACTGGGTGCTGAAGATGCCCAGCAACATCTTTCATTCTTGCCTCTTTTCCTGTGGGAGCAAAGTTCAAACGTTCGTGCTTTACTTTGCTGTGCTCAGAGAGCACCAGACACCAGAGATGTTGGATTCAAATGCACTTTTCGGTAGGAAGGGGGAGATAGAGCAATAAGTGTGTCACCTTTGCAAAGCTCACTGGGTGCTGAAGATTCCCAGTAACATCTTTCATTCTTGCCTCTTTTCCTGTGGGAGCAAAGTTCAAACGTTCGTGCTTTACTCTGCTGTGCTCAGAGTGCACCAGGCACCAGAGATGTTGGATTCAAATGCACTTTTAGGTTGGAAGGGAGGAGGGACAGCTATGTTTGTGTCACCCTGCAAAGCTCACTGTGTGCTGAAGATGTCCAGCAACATCTTTCACTCCTGGCTCTTTTCCTGTGGGAGCAAAGTTCAAACGCTCTTGCTTTACATCGTTCTGCTCAGCCGAGAGCAGGCACCGGAGATGTTGGATTCAAATACACTTTGAGGAACGAAAGTGAGTAGAGACCTCAATGTGCGTGTCACCCTTTCAACTCTCACTGTGTGCTGAAGACGCCCAGCATGATATTTCACTCCTGACTCCTTTCCTGTGGGAGCAGAGTTCAAACGTTCGTGCTTTACTCTGCTGTGCTCAGAGAGCACCAGACACCAGAGATGTTGGATTCAAATGCACTTTTCGGTAGGAAGGGGGAGATACAGCAATAAGTGTGTCACCATTGCAAAGCTCACTGGGTGCTGAAGATGCCCAGCAACATCTTTCATTCTTGCCTCTTTTCCTGTGGGAGCAAAGTTCAAACGTTCGTGCTTTACTCTGCTGTGCTCAGAGAGCACCAGACACCAGAGATGTTGGATTCAAATGCACTTTTCGGTAGGAAGGGGGAGATACAGCAATGAGTGTGTCACCATTGCAAAGCTCACTGGGTGCTGAAGTTTCCCAGCAACATCTTTCATACTTGCCCCTTTTATTGTGGGAGCAGAGCTTAAACGTTCGTGCTTTACTCTGCTGTGCTCAGAGAGCACCAGGCACCAGAGATGTTGGATTCAAATGCACTTTTAGGTTGGAAGGGAGGAGGGACAGCTATGTTTGTGTCACCCTGCAAAGCTCACTGTGTGCTGAAGATGTCCAGCAACATCTTTCACTCCTGGCTCTTTTCCTGTGGGAGCAAAGTTCAAACGCTCTTGCTTTACATCGTTCTGCTCAGCCGAGAGCAGGCACCGGAGATGTTGGATTCAAATACACTTTGAGGAACGAAAGTGAGGAGAGACCTCAATGTGCGTGTCACCCTTTCAACTCTCACTGTGTGCTGAAGACGCCCAGCATGATATTTCACTCCTGACTCCTTTCCTGTGGGAGCAGAGTTCAAACGTTCGTGCTTTACTCTGCTGTGCTCAGAGAGCACCAGACACCAGAGATGTTGGATTCAAATGCACTTTTCGGTAGGAAGGGGGAGATAGAGCAATAAGTGTGTCACCATTGCAAAGCTCACTGGGTGCTGAAGATGCCCAGCAACATCTTTCATTCTTGCCTCTTTTCCTGTGGGAGCAAAGTTCAAACGTTCGTGCTTTACTTTGCTGTGCTCAGAGAGCACCAGACACCAGAGATGTTGGATTCAAATGCACTTTTCGGTAGGAAGGGGGAGATAGAGCAATAAGTGTGTCACCTTTGCAAAGCTCACTGGGTGCTGAAGATTCCCAGTAACATCTTTCATTCTTGCCTCTTTTCCTGTGGGAGCAAAGTTCAAACGTTCGTGCTTTACTCTGCTGTGCTCAGAGTGCACCAGGCACCAGAGATGTTGGATTCAAATGCACTTTTAGGTTGGAAGGGAGGAGGGACAGCTATGTTTGTGTCACCCTGCAAAGCTCACTGTGTGCTGAAGATGTCCAGCAACATCTTTCACTCCTGGCTCTTTTCCTGTGGGAGCAAAGTTCAAACGCTCTTGCTTTACATCGTTCTGCTCAGCCGAGAGCAGGCACCGGAGATGTTGGATTCAAATACACTTTGAGGAACGAAAGTGAGTAGAGACCTCAATGTGCGTGTCACCCTTTCAACTCTCACTGTGTGCTGAAGACGCCCAGCATGATCTTTCACTCCTGACTCCTTTCCTGTGGGAGCAGAGTTCAAACGTTCGTGCTTTACTCTGCTGTGCTCAGAGAGCACCAGACACCAGAGATGTTGGATTCAAATGCACTTTTCGGTAGGAAGGGGGAGATACAGCAATAAGTGTGTCACCATTGCAAAGCTCACTGGGTGCTGAAGATGCCCAGCAACATCTTTCATTCTTGCCTCTTTTCCTGTGGGAGCAAAGTTCAAACGTTCGTGCTTTACTCTGCTGTGCTCAGAGAGCACCAGACACCAGAGATGTTGGATTCAAATGCACTTTTCGGTAGGAATGGGGAGATACAGCAATAAGTGTGTCACCATTGCAAAGCTCACTGGGTGCTGAAGATTCCCAGCAACATCTTTCATTCTTGCCCCTTTTCCTGTGGGAGCAAAGTTCAAACGTTCGTGCTTTACTCTGCTGTGCTCAGAGAGCACCAGGCACAGAGATGTTGGATTCAAATGCACTTTTAGGTTGGAAGGGAGGAGGGACAGCTATGTTTGTGTCACCCTGCAAAGCTCACTGTGTGCTGAAGATGTCCAGCAACATCTTTCACTCCTGGCTCTTTTCCTGTGGGAGCAAAGTTCAAACGCTCTTGCTTTACATCGTTCTGCTCAGCCGAGAGCAGGCACCGGAGATGTTGGATTCAAATACACTTTGAGGAACGAAAGTGAGGAGAGACCTCAATGTGCGTGTCACCCTTTCAACTCTCACTGTGTGCTGAAGACGCCCAGCATCATCTTTCACTCCTGACTCCTTTCCTGTGGGAGCAGAGTTCAAACGTTCCTGCTTTACTCTGCTGTGCTCAGAGAGCACCAGACACCAGAGATGTTGGATTCAAATGCACTTTTCGGTAGGAAGGGGGAGATACAGCAATAAGTGTGTCACCATTGCAAAGCTCACTGGGTGCTGAAGATGCCCAGCAACATCTTTCATTCTTGCCTCTTTTCCTGTGGGAGCAAAGTTCAAACGTTCGTGCTTTACTCTGCTGTGCTCAGAGAGCACCAGACACCAGAGATGTTGGATTCAAATGCACTTTTCGGTAGGAAGGGGGAGATACAGCAATGACTGTGTCGCCATTGCGAAGCTCACTGGGTGCTGAAGTTTCCCAGCAACATCTTTCATTCTTGCCCCTTTTATTGTGGGAGCAGAGCTTAAACGTTCGTGCTTTACTCTGCTGTGCTCAGAGAGCACCAGGCACCAGAGATGTTGGATTCAAATGCACTTTTAGGTTGGAAGGGAGGAGGGACAGCTATGTTTGTGTCACCCTGCAAAGCTCACTGTGTGCTGAAGATGTCCAGCAACATCTTTCACTCCTGGCTCTTTTCCTGTGGGAGCAAAGTTCAAACGCTCTTGCTTTACATCGTTCTGCTCAGCCGAGAGCAGGCACCGGAGATGTTGGATTCAAATACACTTTGAGGAACGAAAGTGAGGAGAGACCTCAATGTGCGTGTCACCCTTTCAACTCTCACTGTGTGCTGAAGATGCCCAGCATCATCTTTCACTCCTGACTCCTTTCCTGTGGGAGCAGAGTTCAAACGTTCGTGCTTTACTCTGCTGTGCTCAGAGAGCACCAGACACCAGAGATGTTGGATTCAAATGCACTTTTCGGTAGGAAGGGGGAGATACAGCAATAAGTGTGTCACCATTGCAAAGCTCACTGGGTGCTGAAGATGCCCAGCAACATCTTTCATTCTTGCCTCTTTTCCTGTGGGAGCAAAGTTCAAACGTTCGTGCTTTACTCTGCTGTGCTCAGAGAGCACCAGACACCAGAGATGTTGGATTCAAATGCACTTTTCGGTAGGAAGGGGGAGATACAGCAATGAGTGTGTCACCATTGCAAAGCTCACTGGGTGCTGAAGTTTCCCAGCAACATCTTTCATTCTTGCCCCTTTTATTGTGGGAGCAGAGCTTAAACGTTCGTGCTTTACTCTGCTGTGCTCAGAGAGCACCAGGCACCAGAGATGTTGGATTCAAATGCACTTTTAGGTTGGAAGGGAGGAGGGACAGCTATGTTTGTGTCACCCTGCAAAGCTCACTGTGTGCTGAAGATGTCCAGCAACATCTTTCACTCCTGGCTCTTTTCCTGTGGGAGCAAAGTTCAAACGCTCTTGCTTTACATCGTTCTGCTCAGCCGAGAGCAGGCACCGGAGATGTTGGATTCAAATACACTTTGAGGAACGAAAGTGAGGAGAGACCTCAATGTGCGTGTCACCCTTTCAACTCTCACTGTGTGCTGAAGACGCCCAGCATGATATTTCACTCCTGACTCCTTTCCTGTGGGAGCAGAGTTCAAACGTTCGTGCTTTACTCTGCTGTGCTCAGAGAGCACCAGACACCAGAGATGTTGGATTCAAATGCACTTTTCGGTAGGAAGGGGGAGATACAGCAATAAGTGTGTCACCATTGCAAAGCTCACTGGGTGCTGAAGATGCCCAGCAACATCTTTCATTCTTGCCTCTTTTCCTGTGGGAGCAAAGTTCAAACGTTCGTGCTTTACTCTGCTGTGCTCAGAGAGCACCAGACACCAGAGATGTTGGATTCAAATGCACTTTTCGGTAGGAAGGGGGAGATAGAGCAATAAGTGTGTCACCATTGCAAAGCTCACTGGGTGCTGAAGATTCCCAGTAACATCTTTCATTCTTGCCTCTTTTCCTGTGGGAGCAAAGTTCAAACGTTCGTGCTTTACTCTGCTGTGCTCAGAGTGCACCAGGCACCAGAGATGTTGGATTCAAATGCACTTTTAGGTTGGAAGGGAGGAGGGACAGCTATGTTTGTGTCACCCTGCAAAGCTCACTGTGTGCTGAAGATGTCCAGCAACATCTTTCACTCCTGGCTCTTTTCCTGTGGGAGCAAAGTTCAAACGCTCTTGCTTTACATCGTTCTGCTCAGCCGAGAGCAGGCACCGGAGATGTTGGATTCAAATACACTTTGAGGAACGAAAGTGAGTAGAGACCTCAATGTGCGTGTCACCCTTTCAACTCTCACTGTGTGCTGAAGACGCCCAGCATGATATTTCACTCCTGACTCCTTTCCTGTGGGAGCAGAGTTCAAACGTTCGTGCTTTACTCTGCTGTGCTCAGAGAGCACCAGACACCAGAGATGTTGGATTCAAATGCACTTTTCGGTAGGAAGGGGGAGATACAGCAATAAGTGTGTCACCATTGCAAAGCTCACTGGGTGCTGAAGATGCCCAGCAACATCTTTCATTCTTGCCTCTTTTCCTGTGGGAGCAAAGTTCAAACGTTCGTGCTTTACTCTGCTGTGCTCAGAGAGCACCAGACACCAGAGATGTTGGATTCAAATGCACTTTTCGGTAGGAAGGGGGAGATACAGCAATGAGTGTGTCACCATTGCAAAGCTCACTGGGTGCTGAAGTTTCCCAGCAACATCTTTCATACTTGCCCCTTTTATTGTGGGAGCAGAGCTTAAACGTTCGTGCTTTACTCTGCTGTGCTCAGAGAGCACCAGGCACCAGAGATGTTGGATTCAAATGCACTTTTAGGTTGGAAGGGAGGAGGGACAGCTATGTTTGTGTCACCCTGCAAAGCTCACTGTGTGCTGAAGATGTCCAGCAACATCTTTCACTCCTGGCTCTTTTCCTGTGGGAGCAAAGTTCAAACGCTCTTGCTTTACATCGTTCTGCTCAGCCGAGAGCAGGCACCGGAGATGTTGGATTCAAATACACTTTGAGGAACGAAAGTGAGGAGAGACCTCAATGTGCGTGTCACCCTTTCAACTCTCACTGTGTGCTGAAGACGCCCAGCATGATATTTCACTCCTGACTCCTTTCCTGTGGGAGCAGAGTTCAAACGTTCCTGCTTTACTCTGCTGTGCTCAGAGAGCACCAGACACCAGAGATGTTGGATTCAAATGCACTTTTCGGTAGGAAGGGGGAGATAGAGCAATAAGTGTGTCACCATTGCAAAGCTCACTGGGTGCTGAAGATGCCCAGCAACATCTTTCATTCTTGCCTCTTTTCCTGTGGGAGCAAAGTTCAAACGTTCGTGCTTTACTTTGCTGTGCTCAGAGAGCACCAGACACCAGAGATGTTGGATTCAAATGCACTTTTCGGTAGGAAGGGGGAGATAGAGCAATAAGTGTGTCACCTTTGCAAAGCTCACTGGGTGCTGAAGATTCCCAGTAACATCTTTCATTCTTGCCTCTTTTCCTGTGGGAGCAAAGTTCAAACGTTCGTGCTTTACTCTGCTGTGCTCAGAGTGCACCAGGCACCAGAGATGTTGGATTCAAATGCACTTTTAGGTTGGAAGGGAGGAGGGACAGCTATGTTTGTGTCACCCTGCAAAGCTCACTGTGTGCTGAAGATGTCCAGCAACATCTTTCACTCCTGGCTCTTTTCCTGTGGGAGCAAAGTTCAAACGCTCTTGCTTTACATCGTTCTGCTCAGCCGAGAGCAGGCACCGGAGATGTTGGATTCAAATACACTTTGAGGAACGAAAGTGAGTAGAGACCTCAATGTGCGTGTCACCCTTTCAACTCTCACTGTGTGCTGAAGACGCCCAGCATGATATTTCACTCCTGACTCCTTTCCTGTGGGAGCAGAGTTCAAACGTTCGTGCTTTACTCTGCTGTGCTCAGAGAGCACCAGACACCAGAGATGTTGGATTCAAATGCACTTTTCGGTAGGAAGGGGGAGATACAGCAATAAGTGTGTCACCATTGCAAAGCTCACTGGGTGCTGAAGATGCCCAGCAACATCTTTCATTCTTGCCTCTTTTCCTGTGGGAGCAAAGTTCAAACGTTCGTGCTTTACTCTGCTGTGCTCAGAGAGCACCAGACACCAGAGATGTTGGATTCAAATGCACTTTTCGGTAGGAAGGGGGAGATACAGCAATGAGTGTGTCACCATTGCAAAGCTCACTGGGTGCTGAAGTTTCCCAGCAACATCTTTCATACTTGCCCCTTTTATTGTGGGAGCAGAGCTTAAACGTTCGTGCTTTACTCTGCTGTGCTCAGAGAGCACCAGGCACCAGAGATGTTGGATTCAAATGCACTTTTAGGTTGGAAGGGAGGAGGGACAGCTATGTTTGTGTCACCCTGCAAAGCTCACTGTGTGCTGAAGATGTCCAGCAACATCTTTCACTCCTGGCTCTTTTCCTGTGGGAGCAAAGTTCAAACGCTCTTGCTTTACATCGTTCTGCTCAGCCGAGAGCAGGCACCGGAGATGTTGGATTCAAATACACTTTGAGGAACGAAAGTGAGGAGAGACCTCAATGTGCGTGTCACCCTTTCAACTCTCACTGTGTGCTGAAGACGCCCAGCATGATATTTCACTCCTGACTCCTTTCCTGTGGGAGCAGAGTTCAAACGTTCGTGCTTTACTCTGCTGTGCTCAGAGAGCACCAGACACCAGAGATGTTGGATTCAAATGCACTTTTCGGTAGGAAGGGGGAGATAGAGCAATAAGTGTGTCACCATTGCAAAGCTCACTGGGTGCTGAAGATGCCCAGCAACATCTTTCATTCTTGCCTCTTTTCCTGTGGGAGCAAAGTTCAAACGTTCGTGCTTTACTTTGCTGTGCTCAGAGAGCACCAGACACCAGAGATGTTGGATTCAAATGCACTTTTCGGTAGGAAGGGGGAGATAGAGCAATAAGTGTGTCACCTTTGCAAAGCTCACTGGGTGCTGAAGATTCCCAGTAACATCTTTCATTCTTGCCTCTTTTCCTGTGGGAGCAAAGTTCAAACGTTCGTGCTTTACTCTGCTGTGCTCAGAGTGCACCAGGCACCAGAGATGTTGGATTCAAATGCACTTTTAGGTTGGAAGGGAGGAGGGACAGCTATGTTTGTGTCACCCTGCAAAGCTCACTGTGTGCTGAAGATGTCCAGCAACATCTTTCACTCCTGGCTCTTTTCCTGTGGGAGCAAAGTTCAAACGCTCTTGCTTTACATCGTTCTGCTCAGCCGAGAGCAGGCACCGGAGATGTTGGATTCAAATACACTTTGAGGAACGAAAGTGAGTAGAGACCTCAATGTGCGTGTCACCCTTTCAACTCTCACTGTGTGCTGAAGACGCCCAGCATGATCTTTCACTCCTGACTCCTTTCCTGTGGGAGCAGAGTTCAAACGTTCGTGCTTTACTCTGCTGTGCTCAGAGAGCACCAGACACCAGAGATGTTGGATTCAAATGCACTTTTCGGTAGGAAGGGGGAGATACAGCAATAAGTGTGTCACCATTGCAAAGCTCACTGGGTGCTGAAGATGCCCAGCAACATCTTTCATTCTTGCCTCTTTTCCTGTGGGAGCAAAGTTCAAACGTTCGTGCTTGACTCTGCTGTGCTCAGAGAGCACCAGACACCAGAGATGTTGGATTCAAATGCACTTTTCGGTAGGAATGGGGAGATACAGCAATAAGTGTGTCACCATTGCAAAGCTCACTGGGTGCTGAAGATTCCCAGCAACATCTTTCATTCTTGCCCCTTTTCCTGTGGGAGCAAAGTTCAAACGTTCGTGCTTTACTCTGCTGTGCTCAGAGAGCACCAGGCACAGAGATGTTGGATTCAAATGCACTTTTAGGTTGGAAGGGAGGAGGGACAGCTATGTTTGTGTCACCCTGCAAAGCTCACTGTGTGCTGAAGATGTCCAGCAACATCTTTCACTCCTGGCTCTTTTCCTGTGGGAGCAAAGTTCAAACGCTCTTGCTTTACATCGTTCTGCTCAGCCGAGAGCAGGCACCGGAGATGTTGGATTCAAATACACTTTGAGGAACGAAAGTGAGGAGAGACCTCAATGTGCGTGTCACCCTTTCAACTCTCACTGTGTGCTGAAGACGCCCAGCATCATCTTTCACTCCTGACTCCTTTCCTGTGGGAGCAGAGTTCAAACGTTCCTGCTTTACTCTGCTGTGCTCAGAGAGCACCAGACACCAGAGATGTTGGATTCAAATGCACTTTTCGGTAGGAAGGGGGAGATACAGCAATAAGTGTGTCACCATTGCAAAGCTCACTGGGTGCTGAAGATGCCCAGCAACATCTTTCATTCTTGCCTCTTTTCCTGTGGGAGCAAAGTTCAAACGTTCGTGCTTTACTCTGCTGTGCTCAGAGAGCACCAGACACCAGAGATGTTGGATTCAAATGCACTTTTCGGTAGGAAGGGGGAGATACAGCAATGACTGTGTCGCCATTGCGAAGCTCACTGGGTGCTGAAGTTTCCCAGCAACATCTTTCATTCTTGCCCCTTTTATTGTGGGAGCAGAGCTTAAACGTTCGTGCTTTACTCTGCTGTGCTCAGAGAGCACCAGGCACCAGAGATGTTGGATTCAAATGCACTTTTAGGTTGGAAGGGAGGAGGGACAGCTATGTTTGTGTCACCCTGCAAAGCTCACTGTGTGCTGAAGATGTCCAGCAACATCTTTCACTCCTGGCTCTTTTCCTGTGGGAGCAAAGTTCAAACGCTCTTGCTTTACATCGTTCTGCTCAGCCGAGAGCAGGCACCGGAGATGTTGGATTCAAATACACTTTGAGGAACGAAAGTGAGGAGAGACCTCAATGTGCGTGTCACCCTTTCAACTCTCACTGTGTGCTGAAGATGCCCAGCATCATCTTTCACTCCTGACTCCTTTCCTGTGGGAGCAGAGTTCAAACGTTCGTGCTTTACTCTGCTGTGCTCAGAGAGCACCAGACACCAGAGATGTTGGATTCAAATGCACTTTTCGGTAGGAAGGGGGAGATACAGCAATAAGTGTGTCACCATTGCAAAGCTCACTGGGTGCTGAAGATGCCCAGCAACATCTTTCATTCTTGCCTCTTTTCCTGTGGGAGCAAAGTTCAAACGTTCGTGCTTTACTCTGCTGTGCTCAGAGAGCACCAGACACCAGAGATGTTGGATTCAAATGCACTTTTCGGTAGGAAGGGGGAGATACAGCAATGAGTGTGTCACCATTGCAAAGCTCACTGGGTGCTGAAGTTTCCCAGCAACATCTTTCATACTTGCCCCTTTTATTGTGGGAGCAGAGCTTAAACGTTCGTGCTTTACTCTGCTGTGCTCAGAGAGCACCAGGCACCAGAGATGTTGGATTCAAATGCACTTTTAGGTTGGAAGGGAGGAGGGACAGCTATGTTTGTGTCACCCTGCAAAGCTCACTGTGTGCTGAAGATGTCCAGCAACATCTTTCACTCCTGGCTCTTTTCCTGTGGGAGCAAAGTTCAAACGCTCTTGCTTTACATCGTTCTGCTCAGCCGAGAGCAGGCACCGGAGATGTTGGATTCAAATACACTTTGAGGAACGAAAGTGAGGAGAGACCTCAATGTGCGTGTCACCCTTTCAACTCTCACTGTGTGCTGAAGACGCCCAGCATGATATTTCACTCCTGACTCCTTTCCTGTGGGAGCAGAGTTCAAACGTTCGTGCTTTACTCTGCTGTGCTCAGAGAGCACCAGACACCAGAGATGTTGGATTCAAATGCACTTTTCGGTAGGAAGGGGGAGATACAGCAATAAGTGTGTCACCATTGCAAAGCTCACTGGGTGCTGAAGATGCCCAGCAACATCTTTCATTCTTGCCTCTTTTCCTGTGGGAGCAAAGTTCAAACGTTCGTGCTTTACTCTGCTGTGCTCAGAGAGCACCAGACACCAGAGATGTTGGATTCAAATGCACTTTTCGGTAGGAAGGGGGAGATACAGCAATGAGTGTGTCACCATTGCAAAGCTCACTGGGTGCTGAAGTTTCCCAGCAACATCTTTCATACTTGCCCCTTTTATTGTGGGAGCAGAGCTTAAACGTTCGTGCTTTACTCTGCTGTGCTCAGAGAGCACCAGGCACCAGAGATGTTGGATTCAAATGCACTTTTAGGTTGGAAGGGAGGAGGGACAGCTATGTTTGTGTCACCCTGCAAAGCTCACTGTGTGCTGAAGATGTCCAGCAACATCTTTCACTCCTGGCTCTTTTCCTGTGGGAGCAAAGTTCAAACGCTCTTGCTTTACATCGTTCTGCTCAGCCGAGAGCAGGCACCGGAGATGTTGGATTCAAATACACTTTGAGGAACGAAAGTGAGGAGAGACCTCAATGTGCGTGTCACCCTTTCAACTCTCACTGTGTGCTGAAGACGCCCAGCATGATATTTCACTCCTGACTCCTTTCCTGTGGGAGCAGAGTTCAAACGTTCCTGCTTTACTCTGCTGTGCTCAGAGAGCACCAGACACCAGAGATGTTGGATTCAAATGCACTTTTCGGTAGGAAGGGGGAGATAGAGCAATAAGTGTGTCACCATTGCAAAGCTCACTGGGTGCTGAAGATGCCCAGCAACATCTTTCATTCTTGCCTCTTTTCCTGTGGGAGCAAAGTTCAAACGTTCGTGCTTTACTTTGCTGTGCTCAGAGAGCACCAGACACCAGAGATGTTGGATTCAAATGCACTTTTCGGTAGGAAGGGGGAGATAGAGCAATAAGTGTGTCACCTTTGCAAAGCTCACTGGGTGCTGAAGATTCCCAGTAACATCTTTCATTCTTGCCTCTTTTCCTGTGGGAGCAAAGTTCAAACGTTCGTGCTTTACTCTGCTGTGCTCAGAGTGCACCAGGCACCAGAGATGTTGGATTCAAATGCACTTTTAGGTTGGAAGGGAGGAGGGACAGCTATGTTTGTGTCACCCTGCAAAGCTCACTGTGTGCTGAAGATGTCCAGCAACATCTTTCACTCCTGGCTCTTTTCCTGTGGGAGCAAAGTTCAAACGCTCTTGCTTTACATCGTTCTGCTCAGCCGAGAGCAGGCACCGGAGATGTTGGATTCAAATACACTTTGAGGAACGAAAGTGAGTAGAGACCTCAATGTGCGTGTCACCCTTTCAACTCTCACTGTGTGCTGAAGACGCCCAGCATGATATTTCACTCCTGACTCCTTTCCTGTGGGAGCAGAGTTCAAACGTTCGTGCTTTACTCTGCTGTGCTCAGAGAGCACCAGACACCAGAGATGTTGGATTCAAATGCACTTTTCGGTAGGAAGGGGGAGATACAGCAATAAGTGTGTCACCATTGCAAAGCTCACTGGGTGCTGAAGATGCCCAGCAACATCTTTCATTCTTGCCTCTTTTCCTGTGGGAGCAAAGTTCAAACGTTCGTGCTTTACTCTGCTGTGCTCAGAGAGCACCAGACACCAGAGATGTTGGATTCAAATGCACTTTTCGGTAGGAAGGGGGAGATACAGCAATGAGTGTGTCACCATTGCAAAGCTCACTGGGTGCTGAAGTTTCCCAGCAACATCTTTCATACTTGCCCCTTTTATTGTGGGAGCAGAGCTTAAACGTTCGTGCTTTACTCTGCTGTGCTCAGAGAGCACCAGGCACCAGAGATGTTGGATTCAAATGCACTTTTAGGTTGGAAGGGAGGAGGGACAGCTATGTTTGTGTCACCCTGCAAAGCTCACTGTGTGCTGAAGATGTCCAGCAACATCTTTCACTCCTGGCTCTTTTCCTGTGGGAGCAAAGTTCAAACGCTCTTGCTTTACATCGTTCTGCTCAGCCGAGAGCAGGCACCGGAGATGTTGGATTCAAATACACTTTGAGGAACGAAAGTGAGGAGAGACCTCAATGTGCGTGTCACCCTTTCAACTCTCACTGTGTGCTGAAGACGCCCAGCATGATATTTCACTCCTGACTCCTTTCCTGTGGGAGCAGAGTTCAAACGTTCGTGCTTTACTCTGCTGTGCTCAGAGAGCACCAGACACCAGAGATGTTGGATTCAAATGCACTTTTCGGTAGGAAGGGGGAGATACAGCAATAAGTGTGTCACCATTGCAAAGCTCACTGGGTGCTGAAGATGCCCAGCAACATCTTTCATTCTTGCCTCTTTTCCTGTGGGAGCAAAGTTCAAACGTTCGTGCTTTACTCTGCTGTGCTCAGAGAGCACCAGACACCAGAGATGTTGGATTCAAATGCACTTTTCGGTAGGAAGGGGGAGATACAGCAATAAGTGTGTCACCATTGCAAAGCTCACTGGGTGCTGAAGATTCCCAGTAACATCTTTCATTCTTGCCTCTTTTCCTGTGGGAGCAAAGTTCAAACGTTCGTGCTTTACTCTGCTGTGCTCAGAGTGCACCAGGCACCAGAGATGTTGGATTCAAATGCACTTTTAGGTTGGAAGGGAGGAGGGACAGCTATGTTTGTGTCACCCTGCAAAGCTCACTGTGTGCTGAAGATGTCCAGCAACATCTTTCACTCCTGGCTCTTTTCCTGTGGGAGCAAAGTTCAAACGCTCTTGCTTTACATCGTTCTGCTCAGCCGAGAGCAGGCACCGGAGATGTTGGATTCAAATACACTTTGAGGAACGAAAGTGAGTAGAGACCTCAATGTGCGTGTCACCCTTTCAACTCTCACTGTGTGCTGAAGACGCCCAGCATGATATTTCACTCCTGACTCCTTTCCTGTGGGAGCAGAGTTCAAACGTTCGTGCTTTACTCTGCTGTGCTCAGAGAGCACCAGACACCAGAGATGTTGGATTCAAATGCACTTTTCGGTAGGAAGGGGGAGATACAGCAATAAGTGTGTCACCATTGCAAAGCTCACTGGGTGCTGAAGATGCCCAGCAACATCTTTCATTCTTGCCTCTTTTCCTGTGGGAGCAAAGTTCAAACGTTCGTGCTTTACTCTGCTGTGCTCAGAGAGCACCAGACACCAGAGATGTTGGATTCAAATGCACTTTTCGGTAGGAAGGGGGAGATACAGCAATGAGTGTGTCACCATTGCAAAGCTCACTGGGTGCTGAAGTTTCCCAGCAACATCTTTCATACTTGCCCCTTTTATTGTGGGAGCAGAGCTTAAACGTTCGTGCTTTACTCTGCTGTGCTCAGAGAGCACCAGGCACCAGAGATGTTGGATTCAAATGCACTTTTAGGTTGGAAGGGAGGAGGGACAGCTATGTTTGTGTCACCCTGCAAAGCTCACTGTGTGCTGAAGATGTCCAGCAACATCTTTCACTCCTGGCTCTTTTCCTGTGGGAGCAAAGTTCAAACGCTCTTGCTTTACATCGTTCTGCTCAGCCGAGAGCAGGCACCGGAGATGTTGGATTCAAATACACTTTGAGGAACGAAAGTGAGGAGAGACCTCAATGTGCGTGTCACCCTTTCAACTCTCACTGTGTGCTGAAGACGCCCAGCATGATATTTCACTCCTGACTCCTTTCCTGTGGGAGCAGAGTTCAAACGTTCGTGCTTTACTCTGCTGTGCTCAGAGAGCACCAGACACCAGAGATGTTGGATTCAAATGCACTTTTCGGTAGGAAGGGGGAGATAGAGCAATAAGTGTGTCACCATTGCAAAGCTCACTGGGTGCTGAAGATGCCCAGCAACATCTTTCATTCTTGCCTCTTTTCCTGTGGGAGCAAAGTTCAAACGTTCGTGCTTTACTTTGCTGTGCTCAGAGAGCACCAGACACCAGAGATGTTGGATTCAAATGCACTTTTCGGTAGGAAGGGGGAGATAGAGCAATAAGTGTGTCACCTTTGCAAAGCTCACTGGGTGCTGAAGATTCCCAGTAACATCTTTCATTCTTGCCTCTTTTCCTGTGGGAGCAAAGTTCAAACGTTCGTGCTTTACTCTGCTGTGCTCAGAGTGCACCAGGCACCAGAGATGTTGGATTCAAATGCACTTTTAGGTTGGAAGGGAGGAGGGACAGCTATGTTTGTGTCACCCTGCAAAGCTCACTGTGTGCTGAAGATGTCCAGCAACATCTTTCACTCCTGGCTCTTTTCCTGTGGGAGCAAAGTTCAAACGCTCTTGCTTTACATCGTTCTGCTCAGCCGAGAGCAGGCACCGGAGATGTTGGATTCAAATACACTTTGAGGAACGAAAGTGAGTAGAGACCTCAATGTGCGTGTCACCCTTTCAACTCTCACTGTGTGCTGAAGACGCCCAGCATGATCTTTCACTCCTGACTCCTTTCCTGTGGGAGCAGAGTTCAAACGTTCGTGCTTTACTCTGCTGTGCTCAGAGAGCACCAGACACCAGAGATGTTGGATTCAAATGCACTTTTCGGTAGGAAGGGGGAGATACAGCAATAAGTGTGTCACCATTGCAAAGCTCACTGGGTGCTGAAGATGCCCAGCAACATCTTTCATTCTTGCCTCTTTTCCTGTGGGAGCAAAGTTCAAACGTTCGTGCTTGACTCTGCTGTGCTCAGAGAGCACCAGACACCAGAGATGTTGGATTCAAATGCACTTTTCGGTAGGAATGGGGAGATACAGCAATAAGTGTGTCACCATTGCAAAGCTCACTGGGTGCTGAAGATTCCCAGCAACATCTTTCATTCTTGCCCCTTTTCCTGTGGGAGCAAAGTTCAAACGTTCGTGCTTTACTCTGCTGTGCTCAGAGAGCACCAGGCACAGAGATGTTGGATTCAAATGCACTTTTAGGTTGGAAGGGAGGAGGGACAGCTATGTTTGTGTCACCCTGCAAAGCTCACTGTGTGCTGAAGATGTCCAGCAACATCTTTCACTCCTGGCTCTTTTCCTGTGGGAGCAAAGTTCAAACGCTCTTGCTTTACATCGTTCTGCTCAGCCGAGAGCAGGCACCGGAGATGTTGGATTCAAATACACTTTGAGGAACGAAAGTGAGGAGAGACCTCAATGTGCGTGTCACCCTTTCAACTCTCACTGTGTGCTGAAGACGCCCAGCATCATCTTTCACTCCTGACTCCTTTCCTGTGGGAGCAGAGTTCAAACGTTCCTGCTTTACTCTGCTGTGCTCAGAGAGCACCAGACACCAGAGATGTTGGATTCAAATGCACTTTTCGGTAGGAAGGGGGAGATACAGCAATAAGTGTGTCACCATTGCAAAGCTCACTGGGTGCTGAAGATGCCCAGCAACATCTTTCATTCTTGCCTCTTTTCCTGTGGGAGCAAAGTTCAAACGTTCGTGCTTTACTCTGCTGTGCTCAGAGAGCACCAGACACCAGAGATGTTGGATTCAAATGCACTTTTCGGTAGGAAGGGGGAGATACAGCAATGACTGTGTCGCCATTGCGAAGCTCACTGGGTGCTGAAGTTTCCCAGCAACATCTTTCATTCTTGCCCCTTTTATTGTGGGAGCAGAGCTTAAACGTTCGTGCTTTACTCTGCTGTGCTCAGAGAGCACCAGGCACCAGAGATGTTGGATTCAAATGCACTTTTAGGTTGGAAGGGAGGAGGGACAGCTATGTTTGTGTCACCCTGCAAAGCTCACTGTGTGCTGAAGATGTCCAGCAACATCTTTCACTCCTGGCTCTTTTCCTGTGGGAGCAAAGTTCAAACGCTCTTGCTTTACATCGTTCTGCTCAGCCGAGAGCAGGCACCGGAGATGTTGGATTCAAATACACTTTGAGGAACGAAAGTGAGGAGAGACCTCAATGTGCGTGTCACCCTTTCAACTCTCACTGTGTGCTGAAGATGCCCAGCAACATCTTTCACTCCTGACTCCTTTCCTGTGGGAGCAGAGTTCAAACGTTCGTGCTTTACTCTGCTGTGCTCAGAGAGCACCAGACACCAGAGATGTTGGATTCAAATGCACTTTTCGGTAGGAAGGGGGAGATACAGCAATAAGTGTGTCACCATTGCAAAGCTCACTGGGTGCTGAAGATGCCCAGCAACATCTTTCATTCTTGCCTCTTTTCCTGTGGGAGCAAAGTTCAAACGTTCGTGCTTTACTCTGCTGTGCTCAGAGAGCACCAGACACCAGAGATGTTGGATTCAAATGCACTTTTCGGTAGGAAGGGGGAGATACAGCAATGAGTGTGTCACCATTGCAAAGCTCACTGGGTGCTGAAGTTTCCCAGCAACATCTTTCATACTTGCCCCTTTTATTGTGGGAGCAGAGCTTAAACGTTCGTGCTTTACTCTGCTGTGCTCAGAGAGCACCAGGCACCAGAGATGTTGGATTCAAATGCACTTTTAGGTTGGAAGGGAGGAGGGACAGCTATGTTTGTGTCACCCTGCAAAGCTCACTGTGTGCTGAAGATGTCCAGCAACATCTTTCACTCCTGGCTCTTTTCCTGTGGGAGCAAAGTTCAAACGCTCTTGCTTTACATCGTTCTGCTCAGCCGAGAGCAGGCACCGGAGATGTTGGATTCAAATACACTTTGAGGAACGAAAGTGAGGAGAGACCTCAATGTGCGTGTCACCCTTTCAACTCTCACTGTGTGCTGAAGACGCCCAGCATGATATTTCACTCCTGACTCCTTTCCTGTGGGAGCAGAGTTCAAACGTTCCTGCTTTACTCTGCTGTGCTCAGAGAGCACCAGACACCAGAGATGTTGGATTCAAATGCACTTTTCGGTAGGAAGGGGGAGATACAGCAATAAGTGTGTCACCATTGCAAAGCTCACTGGGTGCTGAAGATGCCCAGCAACATCTTTCATTCTTGCCTCTTTTCCTGTGGGAGCAAAGTTCAAACGTTCGTGCTTTACTTTGCTGTGCTCAGAGAGCACCAGACACCAGAGATGTTGGATTCAAATGCACTTTTCGGTAGGAAGGGGGAGATAGAGCAATAAGTGTGTCACCATTGCAAAGCTCACTGGGTGCTGAAGATTCCCAGTAACATCTTTCATTCTTGCCTCTTTTCCTGTGGGAGCAAAGTTCAAACGTTCGTGCTTTACTCTGCTGTGCTCAGAGTGCACCAGGCACCAGAGATGTTGGATTCAAATGCACTTTTCGGTAGGAAGGGAGGAGGGACAGCTATGTTTGTGTCACCCTGCAAAGCTCACTGTGTGCTGAAGATGTCCAGCAACATCTTTCACTCCTGGCTCTTTTCCTGTGGGAGCAAAGTTCAAACGCTCTTGCTTTACATCGTTCTGCTCAGCCGAGAGCAGGCACCGGAGATGTTGGATTCAAATACACTTTGAGGAACGAAAGTGAGGAGAGACCTCAATGTGCGTGTCACCCTTTCAACTCTCACTGTGTGCTGAAGACGCCCAGCATCATCTTTCACTCCTGACTCCTTTCCTGTGGGAGCAGAGTTCAAACGTTCGTGCTTTACTCTGCTGTGCTCAGAGAGCACCAGACACCAGAGATGTTGCATTCAAATGCACTTTTCGGTAGGTAGGGGGAGATACAGCAATAAGTGTGTCACCATTGCAAAGCTCACTGGGTGCTGAAGATGCCCAGCAACATCTTTCACTCCTGACTCCTTTCCTGTGGGAGCAGAGTTCAAACGTTCGTGCTTGACTCTGCTGTGCTCAGAGAGCACCAGACACCAGAGATGTTGGATTCAAATGCACTTTTCGGTAGGAAGGGGGAGATACAGCAATAAGTGTGTCACCATTGCAAAGCTCACTGGGTGCTGAAGATGCCCAGCAACATCTTTCATTCTTGCCTCTTTTCCTGTGGGAGCAAAGTTCAAACGTTCGTGCTTTACTCTGCTGTGCTCAGAGAGCACCAGACACCAGAGATGTTGGATTCAAATGCACTTTTCGGTAGGAAGGGGGAGATACAGCAATGAGTGTGTCACCATTGCAAAGCTCACTGGGTGCTGAAGTTTCCCAGCAACATCTTTCATACTTGCCCCTTTTATTGTGGGAGCAGAGCTTAAACGTTCGTGCTTTACTCTGCTGTGCTCAGAGAGCACCAGGCACCAGAGATGTTGGATTCAAATGCACTTTTAGGTTGGAAGGGAGGAGGGACAGCTATGTTTGTGTCACCCTGCAAAGCTCACTGTGTGCTGAAGATGTCCAGCAACATCTTTCACTCCTGGCTCTTTTCCTGTGGGAGCAAAGTTCAAACGCTCTTGCTTTACATCGTTCTGCTCAGCCGAGAGCAGGCACCGGAGATGTTGGATTCAAATACACTTTGAGGAACGAAAGTGAGGAGAGACCTCAATGTGCGTGTCACCCTTTCAACTCTCACTGTGTGCTGAAGACGCCCAGCATCATCTTTCACTCCTGACTCCTTTCCTGTGGGAGCAGAGTTCAAACGTTCCTGCTTTACTCTGCTGTGCTCAGAGAGCACCAGACACCAGAGATGTTGGATTCAAATGCACTTTTCGGTCGGAAGGGGGAGATACAGCAATAAGTGTGTCACCATTGCAAAGCTCACTGGGTGCTGAAGATGCCCAGCAACATCTTTCATTCTTGCCTCTTTTCCTGTGGGAGCAAAGTTCAAACGTTCGTGATTTACTTTGCTGTGCTCAGAGAGCACCAGACACCAGAGATGTTGGATTCAAATGCACTTTTCGGTAGGAAGGGGGAGATAGAGCAATAAGTGTGTCACCATTGCAAAGCTCACTGGGTGCTGAAGATTCCCAGTAACATCTTTCATTCTTGCCTCTTTTCCTGTGGGAGCAAAGTTCAAACGTTCGTGCTTTACTCTGCTGTGCTCAGAGTGCACCAGGCACCAGAGATGTTGGATTCAAATGCACTTTTAGGTTGGAAGGGAGGAGGGACAGCTATGTTTGTGTCACCCTGCAAAGCTCACTGTGTGCTGAAGATGTCCAGCAACATCTTTCACTCCTGGCTCTTTTCCTGTGGGAGCAAAGTTCAAACGCTCTTGCTTTACATCGTTCTGCTCAGCCGAGAGCAGGCACCGGAGATGTTGGATTCAAATACACTTTGAGGAACGAAAGTGAGTAGAGACCTCAATGTGCGTGTCACCCTTTCAACTCTCACTGTGTGCTGAAGACGCCCAGCATCATCTTTCACTCCTGACTCCTTTCCTGTGGGAGCAGAGTTCAAACGTTCGTGCTTTACTCTGCTGTGCTCAGAGAGCACCAGACACCAGAGATGTTGCATTCAAATGCACTTTTCGGTAGGTAGGGGGAGATACAGCAATAAGTGTGTCACCATTGCAAAGCTCACTGAGTGCTGAAGATGCCCAGCAACATCTTTCATTCTTGCCTCTTTTCCTGTGGGAGCAAAGTTCAAACGTTCGTGCTTTACTCTGCTGTGCTCAGAGAGCACCAGACACCAGAGATGTTGGATTCAAATGCACTTTTCGGTAGGAAGGGGGAGATACAGCAATGAGTGTGTCACCATTGCAAAGCTCACTGGGTGCTGAAGATTCCCAGCAACATCTTTCATTCTTGCCTCTTTTCCTGTGGGAGCAAAGTTCAAACGTTCGTGCTTTACTCTGCTGTGCTCAGAGAGCACCAGGCACAGAGATGTTGGATTCAAATGCACTTTTAGGTTGGAAGGGAGGAGGGACAGCTATGTTTGTGTCACCCTGCAAAGCTAACTGTGTGCTGAAGATGTCCAGCAACATCTTTCACTCCTGGCTCTTTTCCTGTGGGAGCAAAGTTCAAACGCTCTTGCTTTACATCGTTCTGCTCAGCCGAGAGCAGGCACCGGAGATGTTGGATTCAAATACACTTTGAGGAGCGAAAGTGAGTAGAGACCTCAATGTGCGTGTCACCCTTTCAACTCTCACTGTGTGCTGAAGACGCCCAGCATCATCTTTCACTCCTGACTCCTTTCCTGTGGGAGCAGAGTTCAAACGTTCGTGCTTTACTCTGCTGTGCTCAGAGAGCACCAGACACCAGAGATGTTGGATTCAAATGCACTTTTCGGTAGGAAGGGGGAGATACAGCAATAAGTGTGTCACCATTGCAAAGCTCACTGGGTGCTGAAGATTCCCAGCAACATCTTTCATTCTTGCCTCTTTTCCTGTGGGAGCAAAGTTCAAACGTTCGTGCTTTACTCTGCTGTGCTCAGAGAGCACCAGGCACAGAGATGTTGGATTCAAATGCACTTTTAGGTTGGAAGGGAGGAGGGACAGCTATGTTTGTGTCACCCTGCAAAGCTAACTGTGTGCTGAAGATGTCCAGCAACATCTTTCACTCCTGGCTCTTTTCCTGTGGGAGCAAAGTTCAAACGCTCTTGCTTTACATCGTTCTGCTCAGCCGAGAGCAGGCACCGGAGATGTTGGATTCAAATACACTTTGAGGAACGAAAGTGAGTAGAGACCTCAATGTGCGTGTCACCCTTTCAACTCTCACTGTGTGCTGAAGACGCCCAGCATCATCTTTCACTCCTGACTCCTTTCCTGTGGGAGCAAAGTTCAAACGTTCGTGCTTTACTCTGCTGTGCTCAGAGAGCACCAGACACCAGAGATGTTGGATTCAAATGCACTTTTCGGTAGGAAGGGGGAGATACAGCAATAAGTGTGTCACCATTGCAAAGCTCACTGGGTGCTGAAGATGCCCAGCAACATCTTTCACTCCTGACTCCTTTCCTGTGGGAGCAGAGTTCAAACGTTCGTGCTTGACTCTGCTGTGCTCAGAGAGCACCAGGCACCAGAGATGTTGGATTCAAATGCACTTTTCGGTAGGAAGGGGGAGATACAGCAATAAGTGTGTCACCATTGCAAAGCTCACTGGGTGCTGAAGATGCCCAGCAACATCTTTCATTCTTGCCTCTTTTCCTGTGGGAGCAAAGTTCAAACGTTCGTGCTTTACTCTGCTGTGCTCAGAGAGCACCAGACACCAGAGATGTTGGATTCAAATGCACTTTTCGGTAGGAAGGGGGAGATACAGCAATGAGTGTGTCACCATTGCAAAGCTCACTGGGTGCTGAAGTTTCCCAGCAACATCTTTCATACTTGCCCCTTTTATTGTGGGAGCAGAGCTTAAACGTTCGTGCTTTACTCTGCTGTGCTCAGAGAGCACCAGGCACCAGAGATGTTGGATTCAAATGCACTTTTAGGTTGGAAGGGAGGAGGGACAGCTATATTTGTGTCACCCTGCAAAGCTCACTGTGTGCTGAAGATGTCCAGCAACATCTTTCACTCCTGGCTCTTTTCCTGTGGGAGCAAAGTTCAAACGCTCTTGCTTTACATCGTTCTGCTCAGCCGAGAGCAGGCACCGGAGATGTTGGATTCAAATACACTTTGAGGAACGAAAGTGAGGAGAGACCTCAATGTGCGTGTCACCCTTTCAACTCTCACTGTGTGCTGAAGATGCCCAGCATCATCTTTCACTCCTGACTCCTTTCCTGTGGGAGCAGAGTTCAAACGTTCGTGCTTTACTCTGCTGTGCTCAGAGAGCACCAGACACCAGAGATGTTGGATTCAAATGCACTTTTCGGTAGGAAGGGGGAGATACAGCAATAAGTGTGTCACCATTGCGAAGCTCACTGGGTGCTGAAGATGCCCAGCAACATCTTTCATTCTTGCCTCTTTTCCTGTGGGAGCAAAGTTCAAACGTTCGTGCTTTACTCTGCTGTGCTCAGAGAGCACCAGACACCAGAGATGTTGGATTCAAATGCACTTTTCGGTAGGAAGGGGGAGATAGAGCAATAAGTGTGTCACCATTGCAAAGCTCACTGGGTGCTGAAGATTCCCAGCAACATCTTTCATTCTTGCCTCTTTTCCTGTGGGAGCAAAGTTCAAACGTTCGTGCTTTACTCTGCTGTGCTCAGAGTGCACCAGGCACCAGAGATGTTGGATTCAAATGCACTTTTAGGTTGGAAGGGAGGAGGGACAGCTATGTTTGTGTCACCCTGCAAAGCTCACTGTGTGCTGAAGATGTCCAGCAACATCTTTCACTCCTGGCTCTTTTCCTGTGGGAGCAAAGTTCAAACGCTCTTGCTTTACATCGTTCTGCTCAGCCGAGAGCAGGCACCGGAGATGTTGGATTCAAATACACTTTGAGGAACGAAAGTGAGGAGAGACCTCAATGTGCGTGTCACCCTTTCAACTCTCACTGTGTGCTGAAGACGCCCAGCATCATCTTTCACTCCTGACTCCTTTCCTGTGGGAGCAGAGTTCAAACGTTCGTGCTTTACTCTGCTGTGCTCAGAGAGCACCAGACACCAGAGATGTTGGATTCAAATGCACTTTTCGGTAGGAAGGGGGAGATACAGCAATAAGTGTGTCACCATTGCAAAGCTCACTGGGTGCTGAAGATGCCCAGCAACATCTTTCATTCTTGCCTCTTTTCCTGTGGGAGCAAAGTTCAAACGTTCGTGCTTTACTCTGCTGTGCTCAGAGAGCACCAGACACCAGAGATGTTGGATTCAAATGCACTTTTCGGTAGGAAGGGGGAGATACAGCAATAAGTGTGTCACCATTGCAAAGCTCACTGGGTGCTGAAGATTCCCAGCAACATCTTTCATTCTTGCCTCTTTTCCTGTGGGAGCAAAGTTCAAACGTTCGTGCTTTACTCTGCTGTGCTCAGAGAGCACCAGGCACAGAGATGTTGGATTCAAATGCACTTTTAGGTTGGAAGGGAGGAGGGACAGCTATGTTTGTGTCACCCTGCAAAGCTCACTGTGTGCTGAAGATGTCCAGCAACATCTTTCACTCCTGGCTCTTTTCCTGTGGGAGCAAAGTTCAAACGCTCTTGCTTTACATCGTTCTGCTCAGCCGAGAGCAGGCACCGGAGATGTTGGATTCAAATACACTTTGAGGAACGAAAGTGAGGAGAGACCTCAATGTGCGTGTCACCCTTTCAACTCTCACTGTGTGCTGAAGACGCCCAGCATCATCTTTCACTCCTGACTCCTTTCCTGTGGGAGCAGAGTTCAAACGTTCGTGCTTTACTCTGCTGTGCTCAGAGAGCACCAGACACCAGAGATGTTGGATTCAAATGCACTTTTCGGTAGGAAGGGGGAGATACAGCAATAAGTGTGTCACCATTGCAAAGCTCACTGGGTGCTGAAGATGCCCAGCAACATCTTTCACTCCTGACTCCTTTCCTGTGGGAGCAGAGTTCAAACGTTCGTGCTTGACTCTGCTGTGCTCAGAGAGCACCAGGCACCAGAGATGTTGGATTGAAATGCACTTTTCGGTAGGAAGGGGGAGATACAGCAATAAGTGTGTCACCATTGCAAAGCTCACTGGGTGCTGAAGATGCCCAGCAACATCTTTCATTCTTGCCTCTTTTCCTGTGGGAGCAAAGTTCAAACGTTCGTGCTTTACTCTGCTGTGCTCAGAGAGCACCAGACACCAGAGATGTTGGATTCAAATGCACTTTTCGGTAGGAAGGGGGAGATACAGCAATGAGTGTGTCACCATTGCAAAGCTCACTGGGTGCTGAAGTTTCCCAGCAACATCTTTCATACTTGCGCCTTTTATTGTGGGAGCAGAGCTTAAACGTTCGTGCTTTACTCTGCTGTGCTCAGAGAGCACCAGGCACCAGAGATGTTGGATTCAAATGCACTTTTAGGTTGGAAGGGAGGAGGGACAGCTATGTTTGTGTCACCCTGCAAAGCTCACTGTGTGCTGAAGATGTCCAGCAACATCTTTCACTCCTGGCTCTTTTCCTGTGGGAGCAAAGTTCAAACGCTCTTGCTTTACATCGTTCTGCTCAGCCGAGAGCAGGCACCGGAGATGTTGGATTCAAATACACTTTGAGGAACGAAAGTGAGGAGAGACCTCAATGTGCGTGTCACCCTTTCAACTCTCACTGTGTGCTGAAGATGCCCAGCATCATCTTTCACTCCTGACTCCTTTCCTGTGGGAGCAGAGTTCAAACGTTCGTGCTTTACTCTGCTGTGCTCAGAGAGCACCAGACACCAGAGATGTTGGATTCAAATGCACTTTTCGGTAGGAAGGGGGAGATACAGCAATAAGTGTGTCACCATTGCAAAGCTCACTGGGTGCTGAAGATGCCCAGCAACATCTTTCATTCTTGCCTCTTTTCCTGTGGGAGCAAAGTTCAAACGTTCGTGCTTTACTCTGCTGTGCTCAGAGAGCACCAGACACCAGAGATGTTGGATTCAAATGCACTTTTCGGTAGGAAGGGGGAGATACAGCAATGAGTGTGTCACCATTGCAAAGCTCACTGGGTGCTGAAGTTTCCCAGCAACATCTTTCATACTTGCCCCTTTTATTGTGGGAGCAGAGCTTAAACGTTCGTGCTTTACTCTGCTGTGCTCAGAGAGCACCAGGCACCAGAGATGTTGGATTCAAATGCACTTTTAGGTTGGAAGGGAGGAGGGACAGCTATGTTTGTGTCACCCTGCAAAGCTCACCGTGTGCTGAAGATGTCCAGCAACATCTTTCACTCCTGGCTCTTTTCCTGTGGGAGCAAAGTTCAAACGCTCTTGCTTTACATCGTTCTGCTCAGCCGAGAGCAGGCACCGGAGATGTTGGATTCAAATACACTTTGAGGAACGAAAGTGAGGAGAGACCTCAATGTGCGTGTCACCCTTTCAACTCTCACTGTGTGCTGAAGACGCCCAGCATCATCTTTCACTCCTGACTCCTTTCCTGTGGGAGCAGAGTTCAAACGTTCCTGCTTTACTCTGCTGTGCTCAGAGAGCACCAGACACCAGAGATGTTGGATTCAAATGCACTTTTCGGTAGGAAGGGGGAGATACAGCAATAAGTGTGTCACCATTGCAAAGCTCACTGGGTGCTGAAGATGCCCAGCAACATCTTTCATTCTTGCCTCTTTTCCTGTGGGAGCAAAGTTCAAACGTTCGTGCTTTACTTTGCTGTGCTCAGAGAGCACCAGACACCAGAGATGTTGGATTCAAATGCACTTTTCGGTAGGAAGGGGGAGATAGAGCAATAAGTGTGTCACCATTGCAAAGCTCACTGGGTGCTGAAGATTCCCAGTAACATCTTTCATTCTTGCCTCTTTTCCTGTGGGAGCAAAGTTCAAACGTTCGTGCTTTACTCTGCTGTGCTCAGAGTGCACCAGGCACCAGAGATGTTGGATTCAAATGCACTTTTCGGTAGGAAGGGAGGAGGGACAGCTATGTTTGTGTCACCCTGCAAAGCTCACTGTGTGCTGAAGATGTCCAGCAACATCTTTCACTCCTGGCTCTTTTCCTGTGGGAGCAAAGTTCAAACGCTCTTGCTTTACATCGTTCTGCTCAGCCGAGAGCAGGCACCGGAGATGTTGGATTCAAATACACTTTGAGGAACGAAAGTGAGGAGAGACCTCAATGTGCGTGTCACCCTTTCAACTCTCACTGTGTGCTGAAGACGCCCAGCATCATCTTTCACTCCTGACTCCTTTCCTGTGGGAGCAGAGTTCAAACGTTCGTGCTTTACTCTGCTGTGCTCAGAGAGCACCAGACACCAGAGATGTTGCATTCAAATGCACTTTTCGGTAGGTAGGGGGAGATACAGCAATAAGTGTGTCACCATTGCAAAGCTCACTGGGTGCTGAAGATGCCCAGCAACATCTTTCACTCCTGACTCCTTTCCTGTGGGAGCAGAGTTCAAACGTTCGTGCTTGACTCTGCTGTGCTCAGAGAGCACCAGACACCAGAGATGTTGGATTCAAATGCACTTTTCGGTAGGAAGGGGGAGATACAGCAATAAGTGTGTCACCATTGCAAAGCTCACTGGGTGCTGAAGATGCCCAGCAACATCTTTCATTCTTGCCTCTTTTCCTGTGGGAGCAAAGTTCAAACGTTCGTGCTTTACTCTGCTGTGCTCAGAGAGCACCAGACACCAGAGATGTTGGATTCAAATGCACTTTTCGGTAGGAAGGGGGAGATACAGCAATGAGTGTGTCACCATTGCAAAGCTCACTGGGTGCTGAAGTTTCCCAGCAACATCTTTCATACTTGCCCCTTTTATTGTGGGAGCAGAGCTTAAACGTTCGTGCTTTACTCTGCTGTGCTCAGAGAGCACCAGGCACCAGAGATGTTGGATTCAAATGCACTTTTAGGTTGGAAGGGAGGAGGGACAGCTATGTTTGTGTCACCCTGCAAAGCTCACTGTGTGCTGAAGATGTCCAGCAACATCTTTCACTCCTGGCTCTTTTCCTGTGGGAGCAAAGTTCAAACGCTCTTGCTTTACATCGTTCTGCTCAGCCGAGAGCAGGCACCGGAGATGTTGGATTCAAATACACTTTGAGGAACGAAAGTGAGGAGAGACCTCAATGTGCGTGTCACCCTTTCAACTCTCACTGTGTGCTGAAGACGCCCAGCATCATCTTTCACTCCTGACTCCTTTCCTGTGGGAGCAGAGTTCAAACGTTCCTGCTTTACTCTGCTGTGCTCAGAGAGCACCAGACACCAGAGATGTTGGATTCAAATGCACTTTTCGGTAGGAAGGGGGAGATACAGCAATAAGTGTGTCACCATTGCAAAGCTCACTGGGTGCTGAAGATGCCCAGCAACATCTTTCATTCTTGCCTCTTTTCCTGTGGGAGCAAAGTTCAAACGTTCGTGATTTACTTTGCTGTGCTCAGAGAGCACCAGACACCAGAGATGTTGGATTCAAATGCACTTTTCGGTAGGAAGGGGGAGATAGAGCAATAAGTGTGTCACCATTGCAAAGCTCACTGGGTGCTGAAGATTCCCAGTAACATCTTTCATTCTTGCCTCTTTTCCTGTGGGAGCAAAGTTCAAACGTTCGTGCTTTACTCTGCTGTGCTCAGAGTGCACCAGGCACCAGAGATGTTGGATTCAAATGCACTTTTAGGTTGGAAGGGAGGAGGGACAGCTATGTTTGTGTCACCCTGCAAAGCTCACTGTGTGCTGAAGATGTCCAGCAACATCTTTCACTCCTGGCTCTTTTCCTGTGGGAGCAAAGTTCAAACGCTCTTGCTTTACATCGTTCTGCTCAGCCGAGAGCAGGCACCGGAGATGTTGGATTCAAATACACTTTGAGGAACGAAAGTGAGTAGAGACCTCAATGTGCGTGTCACCCTTTCAACTCTCACTGTGTGCTGAAGACGCCCAGCATCATCTTTCACTCCTGACTCCTTTCCTGTGGGAGCAGAGTTCAAACGTTCGTGCTTTACTCTGCTGTGCTCAGAGAGCACCAGACACCAGAGATGTTGCATTCAAATGCACTTTTCGGTAGGTAGGGGGAGATACAGCAATAAGTGTGTCACCATTGCAAAGCTCACTGAGTGCTGAAGATGCCCAGCAACATCTTTCATTCTTGCCTCTTTTCCTGTGGGAGCAAAGTTCAAACGTTCGTGCTTTACTCTGCTGTGCTCAGAGAGCACCAGACACCAGAGATGTTGGATTCAAATGCACTTTTCGGTAGGAAGGGGGAGATACAGCAATGAGTGTGTCACCATTGCAAAGCTCACTGGGTGCTGAAGTTTCCCAGCAACATCTTTCATACTTGCCCCTTTTATTGTGGGAGCAGAGCTTAAACGTTCGTGCTTTACTCTGCTGTGCTCAGAGAGCACCAGGCACAGAGATGTTGGATTCAAATGCACTTTTAGGTTGGAAGGGAGGAGGGACAGCTATGTTTGTGTCACCCTGCAAAGCTCACTGTGTGCTGAAGATGTCCAGCAACATCTTTCACTCCTGGCTCTTTTCCTGTGGGAGCAAAGTTCAAACGCTCTTGCTTTACATCGTTCTGCTCAGCCGAGAGCAGGCACCGGAGATGTTGGATTCAAATACACTTTGAGGAGCGAAAGTGAGTAGAGACCTCAATGTGCGTGTCACCCTTTCAACTCTCACTGTGTGCTGAAGACGCCCAGCATCATCTTTCACTCCTGACTCCTTTCCTGTGGGAGCAGAGTTCAAACGTTCGTGCTTTACTCTGCTGTGCTCAGAGAGCACCAGACACCAGAGATGTTGGATTCAAATGCACTTTTCGGTAGGAAGGGGGAGATACAGCAATAAGTGTGTCACCATTGCAAAGCTCACTGGGTGCTGAAGATTCCCAGCAACATCTTTCATTCTTGCCTCTTTTCCTGTGGGAGCAAAGTTCAAACGTTCGTGCTTTACTCTGCTGTGCTCAGAGAGCACCAGGCACAGAGATGTTGGATTCAAATGCACTTTTAGGTTGGAAGGGAGGAGGGACAGCTATGTTTGTGTCACCCTGCAAAGCTAACTGTGTGCTGAAGATGTCCAGCAACATCTTTCACTCCTGGCTCTTTTCCTGTGGGAGCAAAGTTCAAACGCTCTTGCTTTACATCGTTCTGCTCAGCCGAGAGCAGGCACCGGAGATGTTGGATTCAAATACACTTTGAGGAACGAAAGTGAGTAGAGACCTCAATGTGCGTGTCACCCTTTCAACTCTCACTGTGTGCTGAAGACGCCCAGCATCATCTTTCACTCCTGACTCCTTTCCTGTGGGAGCAAAGTTCAAACGTTCGTGCTTTACTCTGCTGTGCTCAGAGAGCACCAGACACCAGAGATGTTGGATTCAAATGCACTTTTCGGTAGGAAGGGGGAGATACAGCAATAAGTGTGTCACCATTGCAAAGCTCACTGGGTGCTGAAGTTTCCCAGCAACATCTTTCATACTTGCCCCTTTTATTGTGGGAGCAGAGCTTAAACGTTCGTGCTTTACTCTGCTGTGCTCAGAGAGCACCAGACACCAGAGATGTTGGATTCAAATGCACTTTTCGGTAGGAAGGGGGAGATACAGCAATAAGTGTGTCACCATTGCAAAGCTCACTGGGTGCTGAAGATGCCCAGCAACATCTTTCATTCTTGCCTCTTTTCCTGTGGGAGCAAAGTTCAAACGTTCGTGCTTTACTCTGCTGTGCTCAGAGAGCACCAGACACCAGAGATGTTGGATTCAAATGCACTTTTCGGTAGGAAGGGGGAGATACAGCAATGAGTGTGTCACCATTGCAAAGCTCACTGGGTGCTGAAGTTTCCCAGCAACATCTTTCATACTTGCCCCTTTTATTGTGGGAGCAGAGCTTAAACGTTCGTGCTTTACTCTGCTGTGCTCAGAGAGCACCAGGCACCAGAGATGTTGGATTCAAATGCACTTTTAGGTTGGAAGGGAGGAGGGACAGCTATGTTTGTGTCACCCTGCAAAGCTCACTGTGTGCTGAAGATGTCCAGCAACATCTTTCACTCCTGGCTCTTTTCCTGTGGGAGCAAAGTTCAAACGCTCTTGCTTTACATCGTTCTGCTCAGCCGAGAGCAGGCACCGGAGATGTTGGATTCAAATACACTTTGAGGAACGAAAGTGAGGAGAGACCTCAATGTGCGTGTCACCCTTTCAACTCTCACTGTGTGCTGAAGACGCCCAGCATCATCTTTCACTCCTGACTCCTTTCCTGTGGGAGCAGAGTTCAAACGTTCGTGCTTTACTCTGCTGTGCTCAGAGAGCACCAGACACCAGAGATGTTGGATTCAAATGCACTTTTCGGTAGGAAGGGGGAGATACAGCAATAAGTGTGTCACCATTGCAAAGCTCACTGGGTGCTGAAGATGCCCATCAACATCTTTCACTCCTGACTCCTTTCCTGTGGGAGCAGAGTTCAAACGTTCGTGCTTGACTCTCCTGTGCTCAGAGAGCACCAGACACCAGAGATGTTGGATTCAAATGCACTTTTCGGTAGGAAGGGGGAGATACAGCAATAAGTGTGTCACCATTGCAAAGCTCACTGGGTGCTGAAGATGCCCAGCAACATCTTTCATTCTTGCCTCTTTTCCTGTGGGAGCAAAGTTCAAACGTTCGTGCTTTACTCTGCTGTGCTCAGAGAGCACCAGACACCAGAGATGTTGGATTCAAATGCACTTTTCGGTAGGAAGGGGGAGATACAGCAATGAGTGTGTCACCATTGCAAAGCTCACTGGGTGCTGAAGTTTCCCAGCAACATCTTTCATACTTGCGCCTTTTATTGTGGGAGCAGAGCTTAAACGTTCGTGCTTTACTCTGCTGTGCTCAGAGAGCACCAGGCACCAGAGATGTTGGATTCAAATGCACTTTTAGGTTGGAAGGGAGGAGGGACAGCTATGTTTGTGTCACCCTGCAAAGCTCACTGTGTGCTGAAGATGTCCAGCAACATCTTTCACTCCTGGCTCTTTTCCTGTGGGAGCAAAGTTCAAACGCTCTTGCTTTACATCGTTCTGCTCAGCCGAGAGCAGGCACCGGAGATGTTGGATTCAAATACACTTTGAGGAACGAAAGTGAGGAGAGACCTCAATGTGCGTGTCACCCTTTCAACTCTCACTGTGTGCTGAAGATGCCCAGCATCATCTTTCACTCCTGACTCCTTTCCTGTGGGAGCAGAGTTCAAACGTTCGTGCTTTACTCTGCTGTGCTCAGAGAGCACCAGACACCAGAGATGTTGGATTCAAATGCACTTTTCGGTAGGAAGGGGGAGATACAGCAATAAGTGTGTCACCATTGCAAAGCTCACTGGGTGCTGAAGATGCCCAGCAACATCTTTCATTCTTGCCTCTTTTCCTGTGGGAGCAAAGTTCAAACGTTCGTGCTTTACTCTGCTGTGCTCAGAGAGCACCAGACACCAGAGATGTTGGATTCAAATGCACTTTTCGGTAGGAAGGGGGAGATACAGCAATGAGTGTGTCACCATTGCAAAGCTCACTGGGTGCTGAAGTTTCCCAGCAACATCTTTCATACTTGCCCCTTTTATTGTGGGAGCAGAGCTTAAACGTTCGTGCTTTACTCTGCTGTGCTCAGAGAGCACCAGGCACCAGAGATGTTGGATTCAAATGCACTTTTAGGTTGGAAGGGAGGAGGGACAGCTATGTTTGTGTCACCCTGCAAAGCTCACTGTGTGCTGAAGATGTCCAGCAACATCTTTCACTCCTGGCTCTTTTCCTGTGGGAGCAAAGTTCAAACGCTCTTGCTTTACATCGTTCTGCTCAGCCGAGAGCAGGCACCGGAGATGTTGGATTCAAATACACTTTGAGGAACGAAAGTGAGGAGAGACCTCAATGTGCGTGTCACCCTTTCAACTCTCACTGTGTGCTGAAGACGCCCAGCATCATCTTTCACTCCTGACTCCTTTCCTGTGGGAGCAGAGTTCAAACGTTCCTGCTTTACTCTGCTGTGCTCAGAGAGCACCAGACACCAGAGATGTTGGATTCAAATGCACTTTTCGGTAGGAAGGGGGAGATACAGCAATAAGTGTGTCACCATTGCAAAGCTCACTGGGTGCTGAAGATGCCCAGCAACATCTTTCATTCTTGCCTCTTTTCCTGTGGGAGCAAAGTTCAAACGTTCGTGCTTTACTTTGCTGTGCTCAGAGAGCACCAGACACCAGAGATGTTGGATTCAAATGCACTTTTCGGTAGGAAGGGGGAGATAGAGCAATAAGTGTGTCACCATTGCAAAGCTCACTGGGTGCTGAAGATTCCCAGTAACATCTTTCATTCTTGCCTCTTTTCCTGTGGGAGCAAAGTTCAAACGTTCGTGCTTTACTCTGCTGTGCTCAGAGAGCACCAGACACCAGAGATGTTGGATTCAAATGCACTTTTCGGTAGGAAGGGGGAGATACAGCAATGAGTGTGTCACCATTGCAAAGCTCACTGGGTGCTGAAGTTTCCCAGCAACATCTTTCATACTTGCCCCTTTTATTGTGGGAGCAGAGCTTAAACGTTCGTGCTTTACTCTGCTGTGCTCAGAGAGCACCAGGCACCAGAGATGTTGGATTCAAATGCACTTTTAGGTTGGAAGGGAGGAGGGACAGCTATGTTTGTGTCACCCTGCAAAGCTCACTGTGTGCTGAAGATGTCCAGCAACATCTTTCACTCCTGGCTCTTTTCCTGTGGGAGCAAAGTTCAAACGCTCTTGCTTTACATCGTTCTGCTCAGCCGAGAGCAGGCACCGGAGATGTTGGATTCAAATACACTTTGAGGAACGAAAGTGAGGAGAGACCTCAATGTGCGTGTCACCCTTTCAACTCTCACTGTGTGCTGAAGACGCCCAGCATCATCTTTCACTCCTGACTCCTTTCCTGTGGGAGCAGAGTTCAAACGTTCGTGCTTTACTCTGCTGTGCTCAGAGAGCACCAGACACCAGAGATGTTGGATTCAAATGCACTTTTCGGTAGGAAGGGGGAGATACAGCAATAAGTGTGTCACCATTGCAAAGCTCACTGGGTGCTGAAGATGCCCATCAACATCTTTCACTCCTGACTCCTTTCCTGTGGGAGCAGAGTTCAAACGTTCGTGCTTGACTCTCCTGTGCTCAGAGAGCACCAGACACCAGAGATGTTGGATTCAAATGCACTTTTCGGTAGGAAGGGGGAGATACAGCAATAAGTGTGTCACCATTGCAAAGCTCACTGGGTGCTGAAGATGCCCAGCAACATCTTTCATTCTTGCCTCTTTTCCTGTGGGAGCAAAGTTCAAACGTTCGTGCTTTACTCTGCTGTGCTCAGAGAGCACCAGACACCAGAGATGTTGGATTCAAATGCACTTTTCGGTAGGAAGGGGGAGATACAGCAATGAGTGTGTCACCATTGCAAAGCTCACTGGGTGCTGAAGTTTCCCAGCAACATCTTTCATACTTGCGCCTTTTATTGTGGGAGCAGAGCTTAAACGTTCGTGCTTTACTCTGCTGTGCTCAGAGAGCACCAGGCACCAGAGATGTTGGATTCAAATGCACTTTTAGGTTGGAAGGGAGGAGGGACAGCTATGTTTGTGTCACCCTGCAAAGCTCACTGTGTGCTGAAGATGTCCAGCAACATCTTTCACTCCTGGCTCTTTTCCTGTGGGAGCAAAGTTCAAACGCTCTTGCTTTACATCGTTCTGCTCAGCCGAGAGCAGGCACCGGAGATGTTGGATTCAAATACACTTTGAGGAACGAAAGTGAGGAGAGACCTCAATGTGCGTGTCACCCTTTCAACTCTCACTGTGTGCTGAAGATGCCCAGCATCATCTTTCACTCCTGACTCCTTTCCTGTGGGAGCAGAGTTCAAACGTTCGTGCTTTACTCTGCTGTGCTCAGAGAGCACCAGACACCAGAGATGTTGGATTCAAATGCACTTTTCGGTAGGAAGGGGGAGATACAGCAATAAGTGTGTCACCATTGCAAAGCTCACTGGGTGCTGAAGATGCCCAGCAACATCTTTCATTCTTGCCTCTTTTCCTGTGGGAGCAAAGTTCAAACGTTCGTGCTTTACTCTGCTGTGCTCAGAGAGCACCAGACACCAGAGATGTTGGATTCAAATGCACTTTTCGGTAGGAAGGGGGAGATACAGCAATGAGTGTGTCACCATTGCAAAGCTCACTGGGTGCTGAAGTTTCCCAGCAACATCTTTCATACTTGCCCCTTTTATTGTGGGAGCAGAGCTTAAACGTTCGTGCTTTACTCTGCTGTGCTCAGAGAGCACCAGGCACCAGAGATGTTGGATTCAAATGCACTTTTAGGTTGGAAGGGAGGAGGGACAGCTATGTTTGTGTCACCCTGCAAAGCTCACTGTGTGCTGAAGATGTCCAGCAACATCTTTCACTCCTGGCTCTTTTCCTGTGGGAGCAAAGTTCAAACGCTCTTGCTTTACATCGTTCTGCTCAGCCGAGAGCAGGCACCGGAGATGTTGGATTCAAATACACTTTGAGGAACGAAAGTGAGGAGAGACCTCAATGTGCGTGTCACCCTTTCAACTCTCACTGTGTGCTGAAGACGCCCAGCATCATCTTTCACTCCTGACTCCTTTCCTGTGGGAGCAGAGTTCAAACGTTCCTGCTTTACTCTGCTGTGCTCAGAGAGCACCAGACACCAGAGATGTTGGATTCAAATGCACTTTTCGGTAGGAAGGGGGAGATACAGCAATAAGTGTGTCACCATTGCAAAGCTCACTGGGTGCTGAAGATGCCCAGCAACATCTTTCATTCTTGCCTCTTTTCCTGTGGGAGCAAAGTTCAAACGTTCGTGCTTTACTTTGCTGTGCTCAGAGAGCACCAGACACCAGAGATGTTGGATTCAAATGCACTTTTCGGTAGGAAGGGGGAGATAGAGCAATAAGTGTGTCACCATTGCAAAGCTCACTGGGTGCTGAAGATTCCCAGTAACATCTTTCATTCTTGCCTCTTTTCCTGTGGGAGCAAAGTTCAAACGTTCGTGCTTTACTCTGCTGTGCTCAGAGTGCACCAGGCACCAGAGATGTTGGATTCAAATGCACTTTTCGGTAGGAAGGGAGGAGGGACAGCTATGTTTGTGTCACCCTGCAAAGCTCACTGTGTGCTGAAGATGTCCAGCAACATCTTTCACTCCTGGCTCTTTTCCTGTGGGAGCAAAGTTCAAACGCTCTTGCTTTACATCGTTCTGCTCAGCCGAGAGCAGGCACCGGAGATGTTGGATTCAAATACACTTTGAGGAACGAAAGTGAGTAGAGACCTCAATGTGCGTGTCACCCTTTCAACTCTCACTGTGTGCTGAAGACGCCCAGCATGATCTTTCACTCCTGACTCCTTTCCTGTGGGAGCAGAGTTCAAACGTTCGTGCTTTACTCTGCTGTGCTCAGAGAGCACCAGACACCAGAGATGTTGCATTCAAATGCACTTTTCGGTAGGTAGGGGGAGATACAGCAATAAGTGTGTCACCATTGCAAAGCTCACTGGGTGCTGAAGATGCCCAGCAACATCTTTCACTCCTGACTCCTTTCCTGTGGGAGCAGAGTTCAAACGTTCGTGCTTGACTCTGCTGTGCTCAGAGAGCACCAGACACCAGAGATGTTGGATTCAAATGCACTTTTCGGTAGGAAGGGGGAGATACAGCAATAAGTGTGTCACCATTGCAAAGCTCACTGGGTGCTGAAGATGCCCAGCAACATCTTTCATTCTTGCCTCTTTTCCTGTGGGAGCAAAGTTCAAACGTTCGTGCTTTACTCTGCTGTGCTCAGAGAGCACCAGACACCAGAGATGTTGGATTCAAATGCACTTTTCGGTAGGAAGGGGGAGATACAGCAATGAGTGTGTCACCATTGCAAAGCTCACTGGGTGCTGAAGTTTCCCAGCAACATCTTTCATACTTGCCCCTTTTATTGTGGGAGCAGAGCTTAAACGTTCGTGCTTTACTCTGCTGTGCTCAGAGAGCACCAGGCACCAGAGATGTTGGATTCAAATGCACTTTTAGGTTGGAAGGGAGGAGGGACAGCTATGTTTGTGTCACCCTGCAAAGCTCACTGTGTGCTGAAGATGTCCAGCAACATCTTTCACTCCTGGCTCTTTTCCTGTGGGAGCAAAGTTCAAACGCTCTTGCTTTACATCGTTCTGCTCAGCCGAGAGCAGGCACCGGAGATGTTGGATTCAAATACACTTTGAGGAACGAAAGTGAGGAGAGACCTCAATGTGCGTGTCACCCTTTCAACTCTCACTGTGTGCTGAAGACGCCCAGCATCATCTTTCACTCCTGACTCCTTTCCTGTGGGAGCAGAGTTCAAACGTTCCTGCTTTACTCTGCTGTGCTCAGAGAGCACCAGACACCAGAGATGTTGGATTCAAATGCACTTTTCGGTAGGAAGGGGGAGATACAGCAATAAGTGTGTCACCATTGCAAAGCTCACTGGGTGCTGAAGATGCCCAGCAACATCTTTCATTCTTGCCTCTTTTCCTGTGGGAGCAAAGTTCAAACGTTCGTGATTTACTTTGCTGTGCTCAGAGAGCACCAGACACCAGAGATGTTGGATTCAAATGCACTTTTCGGTAGGAAGGGGGCGATAGAGCAATAAGTGTGTCACCATTGCAAAGCTCACTGGGTGCTGAAGATTCCCAGTAACATCTTTCATTCTTGCCTCTTTTCCTGTGGGAGCAAAGTTCAAACGTTCGTGCTTTACTCTGCTGTGCTCAGAGTGCACCAGGCACCAGAGATGTTGGATTCAAATGCACTTTTAGGTTGGAAGGGAGGAGGGACAGCTATGTTTGTGTCACCCTGCAAAGCTCACTGTGTGCTGAAGATGTCCAGCAACATCTTTCACTCCTGGCTCTTTTCCTGTGGGAGCAAAGTTCAAACGCTCTTGCTTTACATCGTTCTGCTCAGCCGAGAGCAGGCACCGGAGATGTTGGATTCAAATACACTTTGAGGAACGAAAGTGAGGAGAGACCTCAATGTGCGTGTCACCCTTTCAACTCTCACTGTGTGCTGAAGACGCCCAGCATCATCTTTCACTCCTGACTCCTTTCCTGTGGGAGCAGAGTTCAAACGTTCGTGCTTTACTCTGCTGTGCTCAGAGAGCACCAGACACCAGAGATGTTGGATTCAAATGCACTTTTCGGTAGGAAGGGGGAGATACAGCAATAAGTGTGTCACCATTGCAAAGCTCACTGGGTGCTGAAGATGCCCATCAACATCTTTCATTCTTGCCTCTTTTCCTGTGGGAGCAAAGTTCAAACGTTCGTGCTTTACTCTGCTGTGCTCAGAGAGCACCAGACACCAGAGATGTTGGATTCAAATGCACTTTTCGGTAGGAAGGGGGAGATACAGCAATGAGTGTGTCACCATTGCAAAGCTCACTGGGTGCTGAAGTTTCCCAGCAACATCTTTCATTCTTGCCCCTTTTATTGTGGGAGCAGAGCTTAAACGTTCGTGCTTTACTCTGCTGTGCTCAGAGAGCACCAGGCACAGAGATGTTGGATTCAAATGCACTTTTAGGTTGGAAGGGAGGAGGGACAGCTATGTTTGTGTCACCCTGCAAAGCTCACTGTGTGCTGAAGATGTCCAGCAACATCTTTCACTCCTGGCTCTTTTCCTGTGGGAGCAAAGTTCAAACGCTCTTGCTTTACATCGTTCTGCTCAGCCGAGAGCAGGCACCGGAGATGTTGGATTCAAATACACTTTGAGGAACGAAAGTGAGGAGAGACCTCAATGTGCGTGTCACCCTTTCAACTCTCACTGTGTGCTGAAGACGCCCAGCATCATCTTTCACTCCTGACTCCTTTCCTGTGGGAGCAGAGTTCAAACGTTCGTGCTTTACTCTGCTGTGCTCAGAGAGCACCAGACACCAGAGATATTGGATTCAAATGCACTTTTCGGTAGGAAGGGGGAGATACAGCAATAAGTGTGTCACCATTGCAAAGCTCACTGGGTGCTGAAGATGCCCATCAACATCTTTCACTCCTGACTCCTTTCCTGTGGGAGCAGAGTTCAAACGTTCGTGCTTGACTCTCCTGTGCTCAGAGAGCACCAGACACCAGAGATGTTGGATTCAAATGCACTTTTCGGTAGGAAGGGGGAGATACAGCAATAAGTGTGTCACCTTTGCAAAGCTCACTGAGTGCTGAAGATGCCCAGCAACATCTTTCATTCTTGCCTCTTTTCCTGTGGGAGCAAAGTTCAAACGTTCGTGCTTTACTCTGCTGTGCTCAGAGAGCACCAGACACCAGAGATGTTGGATTCAAATGCACTTTTAGGTTGGAAGGGAGGAGGGACAGCTATGTTTGTGTCACCCTGCAAAGCTCACTGTGTGCTGAAGATGTCCAGCAACATCTTTCACTCCTGGCTCTTTTCCTGTGGGAGCAAAGTTCAAACGCTCTTGCTTTACATCGTTCTGCTCAGCCGAGAGCAGGCACCGGAGATGTTGGATTCAAATACACTTTGAGGAACGAAAGTGAGTAGAGACCTCAATGTGCGTGTCACCCTTTCAACTCTCACTGTGTGCTGAAGACGCCCAGCATCATCTTTCACTCCTGACTCCTTTCCTGTGGGAGCAGAGTTCAAACGTTCGTGCTTTACTCTGCTGTGCTCAGAGAGCACCAGACACCAGAGATGTTGGATTCAAATGCACTTTTCGGTAGGAAGGGGGAGATACAGCAATAAGTGTGTCACCATTGCAAAGCTCACTGGGTGCTGAAGATGCCCAGCAACATCTTTCATTCTTGCCTCTTTTCCTGTGGGAGCAAAGTTCAAACGTTCGTGCTTTACTCTGCTGTGCTCAGAGAGCACCAGACACCAGAGATGTTGGATTCAAATGCACTTTTCGGTAGGAAGGGGGAGATACAGCAATAAGTGTGTCACCATTGCAAAGCTCACTGGGTGCTGAAGATTCCCAGCAACATCTTTCATTCTTGCCTCTTTTCCTGTGGGAGCAAAGTTCAAACGTTCGTGCTTTACTCTGCTGTGCTCAGAGTGCACCAGGCACCAGAGATGTTGGATTCAAATGCACTTTTAGGTTGGAAGGGAGGAGGGACAGCTATGTTTGTGTCACCCTGCAAAGCTCACAGTGTGCTGAAGATGTCCAGCAACATCTTTCACTCCTGGCTCTTTTCCTGTGGGAGCAAAGTTCAAACGCTCTTGCTTTACATCGTTCTGCTCAGCCGAGAGCAGGCACCGGAGATGTTGGATTCAAATACACTTTGAGGAACGAAAGTGAGGAGAGACCTCAATGTGCGTGTCACCCTTTCAACTCTCACTGTGTGCTGAAGACGCCCAGCATCATCTTTCACTCCTGACTCCTTTCCTGTGGGAGCAGAGTTCAAACGTTCGTGCTTTACTCTGCTGTGCTCAGAGAGCACCAGACACCAGAGATGTTGGATTCAAATGCACTTTTCGGTAGGAAGGGGGAGATACAGCAATAAGTGTGTCACCATTGCAAAGCTCACTGGGTGCTGAAGATGCCCAGCAACATCTTTCATTCTTGCCTCTTTTCCTGTGGGAGCAAAGTTCAAACGTTCGTGCTTTACTTTGCTGTGCTCAGAGAGCACCAGACACCAGAGATGTTGGATTCAAATGCACTTTTCGGTAGGAAGGGGGAGATAGAGCAATAAGTGTGTCACCATTGCAAAGCTCACTGGGTGCTGAAGATTCCCAGCAACATCTTTCATTCTTGCCTCTTTTCCTGTGGGAGCAAAGTTCAAACGTTCGTGCTTTACTCTGCTGTGCTCAGAGTGCACCAGGCACCAGAGATGTTGGATTCAAATGCACTTTTAGGTTGGAAGGGAGGAGGGACAGCTATGTTTGTGTCACCCTGCAAAGCTCACTGTGTGCTGAAGATGTCCAGCAACATCTTTCACTCCTGGCTCTTTTCCTGTGGGAGCAAAGTTCAAACGCTCTTGCTTTACATCGTTCTGCTCAGCCGAGAGCAGGCACCGGAGATGTTGGATTCAAATACACTTTGAGGAACGAAAGTGAGTAGAGACCTCAATGTGCGTGTCACCCTTTCAACTCTCACTGTGTGCTGAAGACGCCCAGCATCATCTTTCACTCCTGACTCCTTTCCTGTGGGAGCAGAGTTCAAACGTTCGTGCTTTACTCTGCTGTGCTCAGAGAGCACCAGACACCAGAGATGTTGGATTCAAATGCACTTTTCGGTAGGAAGGGGGAGATACAGCAATAAGTGTGTCACCATTGCAAAGCTCACTGGGTGCTGAAGATGCCCAGCAACATCTTTCATTCTTGCCTCTTTTCCTGTGGGAGCAAAGTTCAAACGTTCGTGCTTTACTCTGCTGTGCTCAGAGAGCACCAGACACCAGAGATGTTGGATTCAAATGCACTTTTCGGTAGGAAGGGGGAGATACAGCAATGAGTGTGTCACCATTGCAAAGCTCACTGGGTGCTGAAGTTTCCCAGCAACATCTTTCATACTTGCCCCTTTTATTGTGGGAGCAGAGCTTAAACGTTCGTGCTTTACTCTGCTGTGCTCAGAGAGCACCAGGCACCAGAGATGTTGGATTCAAATGCACTTTTAGGTTGGAAGGGAGGAGGGACAGCTATGTTTGTGTCACCCTGCAAAGCTCACTGTGTGCTGAAGATGTCCAGCAACATCTTTCACTCCTGGCTCTTTTCCTGTGGGAGCAAAGTTCAAACGCTCTTGCTTTACATCGTTCTGCTCAGCCGAGAGCAGGCACCGGAGATGTTGGATTCAAATACACTTTGAGGAACGAAAGTGAGGAGAGACCTCAATGTGCGTGTCACCCTTTCAACTCTCACTGTGTGCTGAAGACGCCCAGCATCATCTTTCACTCCTGACTCCTTTCCTGTGGGAGCAGAGTTCAAACGTTCGTGCTTTACTCTGCTGTGCTCAGAGAGCACCAGACACCAGAGATGTTGGATTCAAATGCACTTTTCGGTAGGAAGGGGGAGATACAGCAATAAGTGTGTCACCATTGCAAAGCTCACTGGGTGCTGAAGATGCCCAGCAACATCTTTCATTCTTGCCTCTTTTCCTGTGGGAGCAAAGTTCAAACGTTCGTGCTTTACTTTGCTGTGCTCAGAGAGCACCAGACACCAGAGATGTTGGATTCAAATGCACTTTTCGGTAGGAAGGGGGAGATAGAGCAATAAGTGTGTCACCATTGCAAAGCTCACTGGGTGCTGAAGATTCCCAGCAACATCTTTCATTCTTGCCTCTTTTCCTGTGGGAGCAAAGTTCAAACGTTCGTGCTTTACTCTGCTGTGCTCAGAGTGCACCAGGCACCAGAGATGTTGGATTCAAATGCACTTTTAGGTTGGAAGGGAGGAGGGACAGCTATGTTTGTGTCACCCTGCAAAGCTCACTGTGTGCTGAAGATGTCCAGCAACATCTTTCACTCCTGGCTCTTTTCCTGTGGGAGCAAAGTTCAAACGCTCTTGCTTTACATCGTTCTGCTCAGCCGAGAGCAGGCACCGGAGATGTTGGATTCAAATACACTTTGAGGAACGAAAGTGAGTAGAGACCTCAATGTGCGTGTCACCCTTTCAACTCTCACTGTGTGCTGAAGACGCCCAGCATCATCTTTCACTCCTGACTCCTTTCCTGTGGGAGCAGAGTTCAAACGTTCGTGCTTTACTCTGCTGTGCTCAGAGAGCACCAGACACCAGAGATGTTGGATTCAAATGCACTTTTCGGTAGGAAGGGGGAGATACAGCAATAAGTGTGTCACCATTGCAAAGCTCACTGGGTGCTGAAGATGCCCAGCAACATCTTTCATTCTTGCCTCTTTTCCTGTGGGAGCAAAGTTCAAACGTTCGTGCTTTACTCTGCTGTGCTCAGAGAGCACCAGACACCAGAGATGTTGGATTCAAATGCACTTTTCGGTAGGAAGGGGGAGATACAGCAATAAGTGTGTCACCATTGCAAAGCTCACTGGGTGCTGAAGATTCCCAGCAACATCTTTCATTCTTGCCTCTTTTCCTGTGGGAGCAAAGTTCAAACGTTCGTGCTTTACTCTGCTGTGCTCAGAGTGCACCAGGCACCAGAGATGTTGGATTCAAATGCACTTTTAGGTTGGAAGGGAGGAGGGACAGCTATGTTTGTGTCACCCTGCAAAGCTCACAGTGTGCTGAAGATGTCCAGCAACATCTTTCACTCCTGGCTCTTTTCCTGTGGGAGCAAAGTTCAAACGCTCTTGCTTTACATCGTTCTGCTCAGCCGAGAGCAGGCACCGGAGATGTTGGATTCAAATACACTTTGAGGAACGAAAGTGAGGAGAGACCTCAATGTGCGTGTCACCCTTTCAACTCTCACTGTGTGCTGAAGACGCCCAGCATCATCTTTCACTCCTGACTCCTTTCCTGTGGGAGCAGAGTTCAAACGTTCGTGCTTTACTCTGCTGTGCTCAGAGAGCACCAGACACCAGAGATGTTGGATTCAAATGCACTTTTCGGTAGGAAGGGGGAGATACAGCAATAAGTGTGTCACCATTGCAAAGCTCACTGGGTGCTGAAGATGCCCAGCAACATCTTTCATTCTTGCCTCTTTTCCTGTGGGAGCAAAGTTCAAACGTTCGTGCTTTACTTTGCTGTGCTCAGAGAGCACCAGACACCAGAGATGTTGGATTCAAATGCACTTTTCGGTAGGAAGGGGGAGATAGAGCAATAAGTGTGTCACCATTGCAAAGCTCACTGGGTGCTGAAGATTCCCAGCAACATCTTTCATTCTTGCCTCTTTTCCTGTGGGAGCAAAGTTCAAACGTTCGTGCTTTACTCTGCTGTGCTCAGAGTGCACCAGGCACCAGAGATGTTGGATTCAAATGCACTTTTAGGTTGGAAGGGAGGAGGGACAGCTATGTTTGTGTCACCCTGCAAAGCTCACTGTGTGCTGAAGATGTCCAGCAACATCTTTCACTCCTGGCTCTTTTCCTGTGGGAGCAAAGTTCAAACGCTCTTGCTTTACATCGTTCTGCTCAGCCGAGAGCAGGCACCGGAGATGTTGGATTCAAATACACTTTGAGGAACGAAAGTGAGTAGAGACCTCAATGTGCGTGTCACCCTTTCAACTCTCACTGTGTGCTGAAGACGCCCAGCATCATCTTTCACTCCTGACTCCTTTCCTGTGGGAGCAGAGTTCAAACGTTCGTGCTTTACTCTGCTGTGCTCAGAGAGCACCAGACACCAGAGATGTTGGATTCAAATGCACTTTTCGGTAGGAAGGGGGAGATACAGCAATAAGTGTGTCACCATTGCAAAGCTCACTGGGTGCTGAAGATGCCCAGCAACATCTTTCATTCTTGCCTCTTTTCCTGTGGGAGCAAAGTTCAAACGTTCGTGCTTTACTCTGCTGTGCTCAGAGAGCACCAGACACCAGAGATGTTGGATTCAAATGCACTTTTCGGTAGGAAGGGGGAGATACAGCAATGAGTGTGTCACCATTGCAAAGCTCACTGGGTGCTGAAGTTTCCCAGCAACATCTTTCATACTTGCCCCTTTTATTGTGGGAGCAGAGCTTAAACGTTCGTGCTTTACTCTGCTGTGCTCAGAGAGCACCAGGCACCAGAGATGTTGGATTCAAATGCACTTTTAGGTTGGAAGGGAGGAGGGACAGCTATGTTTGTGTCACCCTGCAAAGCTCACTGTGTGCTGAAGATGTCCAGCAACATCTTTCACTCCTGGCTCTTTTCCTGTGGGAGCAAAGTTCAAACGCTCTTGCTTTACATCGTTCTGCTCAGCCGAGAGCAGGCACCGGAGATGTTGGATTCAAATACACTTTGAGGAACGAAAGTGAGGAGAGACCTCAATGTGCGTGTCACCCTTTCAACTCTCACTGTGTGCTGAAGACGCCCAGCATCATCTTTCACTCCTGACTCCTTTCCTGTGGGAGCAGAGTTCAAACGTTCGTGCTTTACTCTGCTGTGCTCAGAGAGCACCAGACACCAGAGATGTTGGATTCAAATGCACTTTTCGGTAGGAAGGGGGAGATACAGCAATAAGTGTGTCACCATTGCAAAGCTCACTGGGTGCTGAAGATGCCCAGCAACATCTTTCATTCTTGCCTCTTTTCCTGTGGGAGCAAAGTTCAAACGTTCGTGCTTTACTTTGCTGTGCTCAGAGAGCACCAGACACCAGAGATGTTGGATTCAAATGCACTTTTCGGTAGGAAGGGGGAGATAGAGCAATAAGTGTGTCACCATTGCAAAGCTCACTGGGTGCTGAAGATTCCCAGCAACATCTTTCATTCTTGCCTCTTTTCCTGTGGGAGCAAAGTTCAAACGTTCGTGCTTTACTCTGCTGTGCTCAGAGTGCACCAGGCACCAGAGATGTTGGATTCAAATGCACTTTTAGGTTGGAAGGGAGGAGGGACAGCTATGTTTGTGTCACCCTGCAAAGCTCACTGTGTGCTGAAGATGTCCAGCAACATCTTTCACTCCTGGCTCTTTTCCTGTGGGAGCAAAGTTCAAACGCTCTTGCTTTACATCGTTCTGCTCAGCCGAGAGCAGGCACCGGAGATGTTGGATTCAAATACACTTTGAGGAACGAAAGTGAGTAGAGACCTCAATGTGCGTGTCACCCTTTCAACTCTCACTGTGTGCTGAAGACGCCCAGCATCATCTTTCACTCCTGACTCCTTTCCTGTGGGAGCAGAGTTCAAACGTTCGTGCTTTACTCTGCTGTGCTCAGAGAGCACCAGACACCAGAGATGTTGGATTCAAATGCACTTTTCGGTAGGAAGGGGGAGATACAGCAATAAGTGTGTCACCATTGCAAAGCTCACTGGGTGCTGAAGATGCCCAGCAACATCTTTCATTCTTGCCTCTTTTCCTGTGGGAGCAAAGTTCAAACGTTCGTGCTTTACTCTGCTGTGCTCAGAGAGCACCAGACACCAGAGATGTTGGATTCAAATGCACTTTTCGGTAGGAAGGGGGAGATACAGCAATGAGTGTGTCACCATTGCAAAGCTCACTGGGTGCTGAAGTTTCCCAGCAACATCTTTCATACTTGCCCCTTTTATTGTGGGAGCAGAGCTTAAACGTTCGTGCTTTACTCTGCTGTGCTCAGAGAGCACCAGGCACCAGAGATGTTGGATTCAAATGCACTTTTAGGTTGGAAGGGAGGAGGGACAGCTATGTTTGTGTCACCCTGCAAAGCTCACTGTGTGCTGAAGATGTCCAGCAACATCTTTCACTCCTGGCTCTTTTCCTGTGGGAGCAAAGTTCAAACGCTCTTGCTTTACATCGTTCTGCTCAGCCGAGAGCAGGCACCGGAGATGTTGGATTCAAATACACTTTGAGGAACGAAAGTGAGGAGAGACCTCAATGTGCGTGTCACCCTTTCAACTCTCACTGTGTGCTGAAGATGCCCAGCATCATCTTTCACTCCTGACTCCTTTCCTGTGGGAGCAGAGTTCAAACGTTCGTGCTTTACTCTGCTGTGCTCAGAGAGCACCAGACACCAGAGATGTTGGATTCAAATGTACTTTTCGGTAGGAAGGGGGAGATACAGCAATAAGTGTGTCACCATTGCAAAGCTCACTGGGTGCTGAAGATGCCCAGCAACATCTTTCATTCTTGCCTCTTTTCCTGTGGGAGCAAAGTTCAAACGTTCGTGCTTTACTCTGCTGTGCTCAGAGAGCACCAGACACCAGAGATGTTGGATTCAAATGCACTTTTCGGTAGGAAGGGGGAGATACAGCAATAAGTGTGTCACCATTGCAAAGCTCACTGGGTGCTGAAGATTCCCAGCAACATCTTTCATTCTTGCCTCTTTTCCTGTGGGAGCAAAGTTCAAACGTTCGTGCTTTACTCTGCTGTGCTCAGAGTGCACCAGGCACCAGAGATGTTGGATTCAAATGCACTTTTAGGTTGGAAGGGAGGAGGGACAGCTATGTTTGTGTCACCCTGCAAAGCTCACTGTGTGCTGAAGATGTCCAGCAACATCTTTCACTCCTGGCTCTTTTCCTGTGGGAGCAAAGTTCAAACGCTCTTGCTTTACATCGTTCTGCTCAGCCGAGAGCAGGCACCGGAGATGTTGGATTCAAATACACTTTGAGGAACGAAAGTGAGTAGAGACCTCAATGTGCGTGTCACCCTTTCAACTCTCACTGTGTGCTGAAGACGCCCAGCATCATCTTTCACTCCTGACTCCTTTCCTGTGGGAGCAGAGTTCAAACGTTCGTGCTTTACTCTGCTGTGCTCAGAGAGCACCAGACACCAGAGATGTTGGATTCAAATGCACTTTTCGGTAGGAAGGGGGAGATACAGCAATAAGTGTGTCACCATTGCAAAGCTCACTGGGTGCTGAAGATGCCCAGCAACATCTTTCATTCTTGCCTCTTTTCCTGTGGGAGCAAAGTTCAAACGTTCGTGCTTTACTCTGCTGTGCTCAGAGAGCACCAGACACCAGAGATGTTGGATTCAAATGCACTTTTCGGTAGGAAGGGGGAGATACAGCAATAAGTGTGTCACCATTGCAAAGCTCACTGGGTGCTGAAGATTCCCAGCAACATCTTTCATTCTTGCCCCTTTTCCTGTGGGAGCAAAGTTCAAACGTTCGTGCTTTACTCTGCTGTGCTCGGAGAGCACCAGGCACAGAGATGTTGGATTCAAATGCACTTTTAGGTTGGAAGGGAGGAGGGACAGCTATGTTTGTGTCACCCTGCAAAGCTCACTGTGTGCTGAAGATGTCCAGCAACATCTTTCACTCCTGGCTCTTTTCCTGTGGGAGCAAAGTTCAAACGCTCTTGCTTTACATCGTTCTGCTCAGCCGAGAGCAGGCACCGGAGATGTTGGATTCAAATACACTTTGAGGAACGAAAGTGAGGAGAGACCTCAATGTGCGTGTCACCCTTTCAACTCTCACTGTGTGCTGAAGACGCCCAGCATCATCTTTCACTCCTGACTCCTTTCCTGTGGGAGCAGAGTTCAAACGTTCGTGCTTTACTCTGCTGTGCTCAGAGAGCACCAGACACCAGAGATGTTGGATTCAAATGCACTTTTCGGTAGGAAGGGGGAGATACAGCAATAAGTGTGTCACCATTGCAAAGCTCACTGGGTGCTGAAGATGCCCAGCAACATCTTTCACTCCTGACTCCTTTCCTGTGGGAGCAGAGTTCAAACGTTCGTGCTTGACTCTGCTGTGCTCAGAGAGCACCAGGCACCAGAGATGTTGGATTCAAATGCACTTTTCGGTAGGAAGGGGGAGATACAGCAATAAGTGTGTCACCATTGCAAAGCTCACTGGGTGCTGAAGATGCCCAGCAACATCTTTCATTCTTGCCTCTTTTCCTGTGGGAGCAAAGTTCAAACGTTCGTGCTTTACTCTGCTGTGCTCAGAGAGCACCAGACACCAGAGATGTTGGATTCAAATGCACTTTTCGGTAGGAAGGGGGAGATACAGCAATGAGTGTGTCACCATTGCAAAGCTCACTGGGTGCTGAAGTTTCCCAGCAACATCTTTCATACTTGCCCCTTTTATTGTGGGAGCAGAGCTTAAACGTTCGTGCTTTGCTCTGCTGTGCTCAGAGAGCACCATGCACCAGAGATGTTGGATTCAAATGCACTTTTAGGTTGGAAGGGAGGAGGGACAGCTATGTTTGTGTCACCCTGCAAAGCTCACTGTGTGCTGAATATGTCCAGCAACATCTTTCACTCCTGGCTCTTTTCCTGTGGGAGCAAAGTTCAAACGCTCTTGCTTTACATCGTTCTGCTCAGCCGAGAGCAGGCACCGGAGATGTTGGATTCAAATACACTTTGAGGAACGAAAGTGAGGAGAGACCTCAATGTGCGTGTCACCCTTTCAACTCTCACTGTGTGCTGAAGATGCCCAGCATCATCTTTCACTCCTGACTCCTTTCCTGTGGGAGCAGAGTTCAAACGTTCGTGCTTTACTCTGCTGTGCTCAGAGAGCACCAGACACCAGAGATGTTGGATTCAAATGCACTTTTCGGTAGGAAGGGGGAGATACAGCAATAAGTGTGTCACCATTGCAAAGCTCACTGGGTGCTGAAGATGCCCAGCAACATCTTTCATTCTTGCCTCTTTTCCTGTGGGAGCAAAGTTCAAACGTTCGTGCTTTACTCTGCTGTGCTCAGAGAGCACCAGACACCAGAGATGTTGGATTCAAATGCACTTTTCGGTAGGAAGGGGGAGATACAGCAATGAGTGTGTCACCATTGCAAAGCTCACTGGGTGCTGAAGTTTCCCAGCAACATCTTTCATACTTGCCCCTTTTATTGTGGGAGCAGAGCTTAAACGTTCGTGCTTTACTCTGCTGTGCTCAGAGAGCACCAGGCACCAGAGATGTTGGATTCAAATGCACTTTTAGGTTGGAAGGGAGGAGGGACAGCTATGTTTGTGTCACCCTGCAAAGCTCACTGTGTGCTGAAGATGTCCAGCAACATCTTTCACTCCTGGCTCTTTTCCTGTGGGAGCAAAGTTCAAACGCTCTTGCTTTACATCGTTCTGCTCAGCCGAGAGCAGGCACCGGAGATGTTGGATTCAAATACACTTTGAGGAACGAAAGTGAGGAGAGACCTCAATGTGCGTGTCACCCTTTCAACTCTCACTGTGTGCTGAAGACGCCCAGCATCATCTTTCACTCCTGACTCCTTTCCTGTGGGAGCAGAGTTCAAACGTTCGTGCTTTACTCTGCTGTGCTCAGAGAGCACCAGACACCAGAGATGTTGGATTCAAATGCACTTTTCGGTAGGAAGGGGGAGATACAGCAATAAGTGTGTCACCATTGCAAAGCTCACTGGGTGCTGAAGATGCCCAGCAACATCTTTCATTCTTGCCTCTTTTCCTGTGGGAGCAAAGTTCAAACGTTCGTGCTTTACTTTGCTGTGCTCAGAGAGCACCAGACACCAGAGATGTTGGATTCAAATGCACTTTTCGGTAGGAAGGGGGAGATAGAGCAATAAGTGTGTCACCATTGCAAAGCTCACTGGGTGCTGAAGATTCCCAGCAACATCTTTCATTCTTGCCTCTTTTCCTGTGGGAGCAAAGTTCAAACGTTCGTGCTTTACTCTGCTGTGCTCAGAGTGCACCAGGCACCAGAGATGTTGGATTCAAATGCACTTTTAGGTTGGAAGGGAGGAGGGACAGCTATGTTTGTGTCACCCTGCAAAGCTCACTGTGTGCTGAAGATGTCCAGCAACATCTTTCACTCCTGGCTCTTTTCCTGTGGGAGCAAAGTTCAAACGCTCTTGCTTTACATCGTTCTGCTCAGCCGAGAGCAGGCACCGGAGATGTTGGATTCAAATACACTTTGAGGAACGAAAGTGAGTAGAGACCTCAATGTGCGTGTCACCCTTTCAACTCTCACTGTGTGCTGAAGACGCCCAGCATCATCTTTCACTCCTGACTCCTTTCCTGTGGGAGCAGAGTTCAAACGTTCGTGCTTTACTCTGCTGTGCTCAGAGAGCACCAGACACCAGAGATGTTGGATTCAAATGCACTTTTCGGTAGGAAGGGGGAGATACAGCAATAAGTGTGTCACCATTGCAAAGCTCACTGGGTGCTGAAGATGCCCAGCAACATCTTTCATTCTTGCCTCTTTTCCTGTGGGAGCAAAGTTCAAACGTTCGTGCTTTACTCTGCTGTGCTCAGAGAGCACCAGACACCAGAGATGTTGGATTCAAATGCACTTTTCGGTAGGAAGGGGGAGATACAGCAATGAGTGTGTCACCATTGCAAAGCTCACTGGGTGCTGAAGTTTCCCAGCAACATCTTTCATACTTGCCCCTTTTATTGTGGGAGCAGAGCTTAAACGTTCGTGCTTTACTCTGCTGTGCTCAGAGAGCACCAGGCACCAGAGATGTTGGATTCAAATGCACTTTTAGGTTGGAAGGGAGGAGGGACAGCTATGTTTGTGTCACCCTGCAAAGCTCACTGTGTGCTGAAGATGTCCAGCAACATCTTTCACTCCTGGCTCTTTTCCTGTGGGAGCAAAGTTCAAACGCTCTTGCTTTACATCGTTCTGCTCAGCCGAGAGCAGGCACCGGAGATGTTGGATTCAAATACACTTTGAGGAACGAAAGTGAGGAGAGACCTCAATGTGCGTGTCACCCTTTCAACTCTCACTGTGTGCTGAAGATGCCCAGCATCATCTTTCACTCCTGACTCCTTTCCTGTGGGAGCAGAGTTCAAACGTTCGTGCTTTACTCTGCTGTGCTCAGAGAGCACCAGACACCAGAGATGTTGGATTCAAATGTACTTTTCGGTAGGAAGGGGGAGATACAGCAATAAGTGTGTCACCATTGCAAAGCTCACTGGGTGCTGAAGATGCCCAGCAACATCTTTCATTCTTGCCTCTTTTCCTGTGGGAGCAAAGTTCAAACGTTCGTGCTTTACTCTGCTGTGCTCAGAGAGCACCAGACACCAGAGATGTTGGATTCAAATGCACTTTTCGGTAGGAAGGGGGAGATACAGCAATAAGTGTGTCACCATTGCAAAGCTCACTGGGTGCTGAAGATTCCCAGCAACATCTTTCATTCTTGCCTCTTTTCCTGTGGGAGCAAAGTTCAAACGTTCGTGCTTTACTCTGCTGTGCTCAGAGTGCACCAGGCACCAGAGATGTTGGATTCAAATGCACTTTTAGGTTGGAAGGGAGGAGGGACAGCTATGTTTGTGTCACCCTGCAAAGCTCACTGTGTGCTGAAGATGTCCAGCAACATCTTTCACTCCTGGCTCTTTTCCTGTGGGAGCAAAGTTCAAACGCTCTTGCTTTACATCGTTCTGCTCAGCCGAGAGCAGGCACCGGAGATGTTGGATTCAAATACACTTTGAGGAACGAAAGTGAGTAGAGACCTCAATGTGCGTGTCACCCTTTCAACTCTCACTGTGTGCTGAAGACGCCCAGCATCATCTTTCACTCCTGACTCCTTTCCTGTGGGAGCAGAGTTCAAACGTTCGTGCTTTACTCTGCTGTGCTCAGAGAGCACCAGACACCAGAGATGTTGGATTCAAATGCACTTTTCGGTAGGAAGGGGGAGATACAGCAATAAGTGTGTCACCATTGCAAAGCTCACTGGGTGCTGAAGATGCCCAGCAACATCTTTCATTCTTGCCTCTTTTCCTGTGGGAGCAAAGTTCAAACGTTCGTGCTTTACTCTGCTGTGCTCAGAGAGCACCAGACACCAGAGATGTTGGATTCAAATGCACTTTTCGGTAGGAAGGGGGAGATACAGCAATAAGTGTGTCACCATTGCAAAGCTCACTGGGTGCTGAAGATTCCCAGCAACATCTTTCATTCTTGCCCCTTTTCCTGTGGGAGCAAAGTTCAAACGTTCGTGCTTTACTCTGCTGTGCTCGGAGAGCACCAGGCACAGAGATGTTGGATTCAAATGCACTTTTAGGTTGGAAGGGAGGAGGGACAGCTATGTTTGTGTCACCCTGCAAAGCTCACTGTGTGCTGAAGATGTCCAGCAACATCTTTCACTCCTGGCTCTTTTCCTGTGGGAGCAAAGTTCAAACGCTCTTGCTTTACATCGTTCTGCTCAGCCGAGAGCAGGCACCGGAGATGTTGGATTCAAATACACTTTGAGGAACGAAAGTGAGGAGAGACCTCAATGTGCGTGTCACCCTTTCAACTCTCACTGTGTGCTGAAGACGCCCAGCATCATCTTTCACTCCTGACTCCTTTCCTGTGGGAGCAGAGTTCAAACGTTCGTGCTTTACTCTGCTGTGCTCAGAGAGCACCAGACACCAGAGATGTTGGATTCAAATGCACTTTTCGGTAGGAAGGGGGAGATACAGCAATAAGTGTGTCACCATTGCAAAGCTCACTGGGTGCTGAAGATGCCCAGCAACATCTTTCACTCCTGACTCCTTTCCTGTGGGAGCAGAGTTCAAACGTTCGTGCTTGACTCTGCTGTGCTCAGAGAGCACCAGGCACCAGAGATGTTGGATTCAAATGCACTTTTCGGTAGGAAGGGGGAGATACAGCAATAAGTGTGTCACCATTGCAAAGCTCACTGGGTGCTGAAGATGCCCAGCAACATCTTTCATTCTTGCCTCTTTTCCTGTGGGAGCAAAGTTCAAACGTTCGTGCTTTACTCTGCTGTGCTCAGAGAGCACCAGACACCAGAGATGTTGGATTCAAATGCACTTTTCGGTAGGAAGGGGGAGATACAGCAATGAGTGTGTCACCATTGCAAAGCTCACTGGGTGCTGAAGTTTCCCAGCAACATCTTTCATACTTGCCCCTTTTATTGTGGGAGCAGAGCTTAAACGTTCGTGCTTTACTCTGCTGTGCTCAGAGAGCACCATGCACCAGAGATGTTGGATTCAAATGCACTTTTAGGTTGGAAGGGAGGAGGGACAGCTATGTTTGTGTCACCCTGCAAAGCTCACTGTGTGCTGAATATGTCCAGCAACATCTTTCACTCCTGGCTCTTTTCCTGTGGGAGCAAAGTTCAAACGCTCTTGCTTTACATCGTTCTGCTCAGCCGAGAGCAGGCACCGGAGATGTTGGATTCAAATACACTTTGAGGAACGAAAGTGAGGAGAGACCTCAATGTGCGTGTCACCCTTTCAACTCTCACTGTGTGCTGAAGATGCCCAGCATCATCTTTCACTCCTGACTCCTTTCCTGTGGGAGCAGAGTTCAAACGTTCGTGCTTTACTCTGCTGTGCTCAGAGAGCACCAGACACCAGAGATGTTGGATTCAAATGCACTTTTCGGTAGGAAGGGGGAGATACAGCAATAAGTGTGTCACCATTGCAAAGCTCACTGGGTGCTGAAGATGCCCAGCAACATCTTTCATTCTTGCCTCTTTTCCTGTGGGAGCAAAGTTCAAACGTTCGTGCTTTACTCTGCTGTGCTCAGAGAGCACCAGACACCAGAGATGTTGGATTCAAATGCACTTTTCGGTAGGAAGGGGGAGATACAGCAATAAGTGTGTCACCATTGCAAAGCTCACTGGGTGCTGAAGATTCCCAGCAACATCTTTCATTCTTGCCTCTTTTCCTGTGGGAGCAAAGTTCAAACGTTCGTGCTTTACTCTGCTGTGCTCAGAGTGCACCAGGCACCAGAGATGTTGGATTCAAATGCACTTTTAGGTTGGAAGGGAGGAGGGACAGCTATGTTTGTGTCACCCTGCAAAGCTCACTGTGTGCTGAAGATGTCCAGCAACATCTTTCACTCCTGGCTCTTTTCCTGTGGGAGCAAAGTTCAAACGCTCTTGCTTTACATCGTTCTGCTCAGCCGAGAGCAGGCACCGGAGATGTTGGATTCAAATACACTTTGAGGAACGAAAGTGAGGAGAGACCTCAATGTGCGTGTCACCCTTTCAACTCTCACTGTGTGCTGAAGACGCCCAGCATCATCTTTCACTCCTGACTCCTTTCCTGTGGGAGCAGAGTTCAAACGTTCGTGCTTTACTCTGCTGTGCTCAGAGAGCACCAGACACCAGAGATGTTGGATTCAAATGCACTTTTCGGTAGGAAGGGGGAGATACAGCAATAAGTGTGTCACCATTGCAAAGCTCACTGGGTGCTGAAGATGCCCAGCAACATCTTTCACTCCTGACTCCTTTCCTGTGGGAGCAGAGTTCAAACGTTCGTGCTTGACTCTGCTGTGCTCAGAGAGCACCAGGCACCAGAGATGTTGGATTCAAATGCACTTTTCGGTAGGAAGGGGGAGATACAGCAATAAGTGTGTCACCATTGCAAAGCTCACTGGGTGCTGAAGATGCCCAGCAACATCTTTCATTCTTGCCTCTTTTCCTGTGGGAGCAAAGTTCAAACGTTCGTGCTTTACTCTGCTGTGCTCAGAGAGCACCAGACACCAGAGATGTTGGATTCAAATGCACTTTTCGGTAGGAAGGGGGAGATACAGCAATGAGTGTGTCACCATTGCAAAGCTCACTGGGTGCTGAAGTTTCCCAGCAACATCTTTCATACTTGCCCCTTTTATTGTGGGAGCAGAGCTTAAACGTTCGTGCTTTACTCTGCTGTGCTCAGAGAGCACCATGCACCAGAGATGTTGGATTCAAATGCACTTTTAGGTTGGAAGGGAGGAGGGACAGCTATGTTTGTGTCACCCTGCAAAGCTCACTGTGTGCTGAATATGTCCAGCAACATCTTTCACTCCTGGCTCTTTTCCTGTGGGAGCAAAGTTCAAACGCTCTTGCTTTACATCGTTCTGCTCAGCCGAGAGCAGGCACCGGAGATGTTGGATTCAAATACACTTTGAGGAACGAAAGTGAGGAGAGACCTCAATGTGCGTGTCACCCTTTCAACTCTCACTGTGTGCTGAAGATGCCCAGCATCATCTTTCACTCCTGACTCCTTTCCTGTGGGAGCAGAGTTCAAACGTTCGTGCTTTACTCTGCTGTGCTCAGAGAGCACCAGACACCAGAGATGTTGGATTCAAATGCACTTTTCGGTAGGAAGGGGGAGATACAGCAATAAGTGTGTCACCATTGCAAAGCTCACTGGGTGCTGAAGATGCCCAGCAACATCTTTCATTCTTGCCTCTTTTCCTGTGGGAGCAAAGTTCAAACGTTCGTGCTTTACTCTGCTGTGCTCAGAGAGCACCAGACACCAGAGATGTTGGATTCAAATGCACTTTTCGGTAGGAAGGGGGAGATACAGCAATAAGTGTGTCACCATTGCAAAGCTCACTGGGTGCTGAAGATTCCCAGCAACATCTTTCATTCTTGCCTCTTTTCCTGTGGGAGCAAAGTTCAAACGTTCGTGCTTTACTCTGCTGTGCTCAGAGTGCACCAGGCACCAGAGATGTTGGATTCAAATGCACTTTTAGGTTGGAAGGGAGGAGGGACAGCTATGTTTGTGTCACCCTGCAAAGCTCACTGTGTGCTGAAGATGTCCAGCAACATCTTTCACTCCTGGCTCTTTTCCTGTGGGAGCAAAGTTCAAACGCTCTTGCTTTACATCGTTCTGCTCAGCCGAGAGCAGGCACCGGAGATGTTGGATTCAAATACACTTTGAGGAACGAAAGTGAGTAGAGACCTCAATGAGCGTGTCACCCTTTCAACTCTCACTGTGTGCTGAAGACGCCCAGCATCATCTTTCACTCCTGACTCCTTTCCTGTGGGAGCAGAGTTCAAACGTTCGTGCTTTACTCTGCTGTGCTCAGAGAGCACCAGACACCAGAGATGTTGGATTCAAATGCACTTTTCGGTAGGAAGGGGGAGATACAGCAATAAGTGTGTCACCATTGCAAAGCTCACTGGGTGCTGAAGATGCCCAGCAACATCTTTCATTCTTGCCTCTTTTCCTGTGGGAGCAAAGTTCAAACGTTCGTGCTTTACTCTGCTGTGCTCAGAGAGCACCAGACACCAGAGATGTTGGATTCAAATGCACTTTTCGGTAGGAAGGGGGAGATACAGCAATAAGTGTGTCACCATTGCAAAGCTCACTGGGTGCTGAAGATTCCCAGCAACATCTTTCATTCTTGCCCCTTTTCCTGTGGGAGCAAAGTTCAAACGTTCGTGCTTTACTCTGCTGTGCTCAGAGAGCACCAGGCACAGAGATGTTGGATTCAAATGCACTTTTAGGTTGGAAGGGAGGAGGGACAGCTATGTTTGTGTCACCCTGCAAAGCTCACTGTGTGCTGAAGATGTCCAGCAACATCTTTCACTCCTGGCTCTTTTCCTGTGGGAGCAAAGTTCAAACGCTCTTGCTTTACATCGTTCTGCTCAGCCGAGAGCAGGCACCGGAGATGTTGGATTCAAATACACTTTGAGGAACGAAAGTGAGGAGAGACCTCAATGTGCGTGTCACCCTTTCAACTCTCACTGTGTGCTGAAGACGCCCAGCATCATCTTTCACTCCTGACTCCTTTCCTGTGGGAGCAGAGTTCAAACGTTCGTGCTTTACTCTGCTGTGCTCAGAGAGCACCAGACACCAGAGCTGTTGGATTCAAATGCACTTTTCGGTAGGAAGGGGGAGATACAGCAATAAGTGTGTCAGCATTGCAAAGCTCACTGGGTGCTGAAGATGCCCAGCAACATCTTTCACTCCTGACTCCTTTCCTGTGGGAGCAGAGTTCAAACGTTCGTGCTTGACTCTGCTGTGCTCAGAGAGCACCAGGCACCAGAGATGTTGGATTCAAATGCACTTTTCGGTAGGAAGGGGGAGATACAGCAATAAGTGTGTCACCATTGCAAAGCTCACTGGGTGCTGAAGATGCCCGGCAACATCTTTCATTCTTGCCTCTTTTCCTGTGGGAGCAAAGTTCAAACGTTCGTGCTTTACTCTGCTGTGCTCAGAGAGCACCAGACACCAGAGATGTTTTATTCAAATGCACTTTTCGGTAGGAAGGGGGAGATACAGCAATGAGTGTGTCACCATTGCAAAGCTCACTGGGTGCTGAAGTTTCCCAGCAACATCTTTCATACTTGCCCCTTTTATTGTGGGAGCAGAGCTTAAACGTTCGTGCTTTACTCTGCTGCGCTCAGAGAGCACCAGGCACCAGAGATGTTAGATTCAAATGCACTTTTAGGTTGGAAGGGAGGAGGGACAGCTATGTTTGTGTCACCCTGCAAAGCTCACTGTGTGCTGAAGATGTCCAGCAACATCTTTCACTCCTGGCTCTTTTCCTGTGGGAGCAAAGTTCAAACGCTCTTGCTTTACATCGTTCTGCTCAGCCGAGAGCAGGCACCGGAGATGTTGGATTCAAATACACTTTGAGGAACGAAAGTGAGTAGAGACCTCAATGAGCGTGTCACCCTTTCAACTCTCACTGTGTGCTGAAGACGCCCAGCATCATCTTTCACTCCTGACTCCTTTCCTGTGGGAGCAGAGTTCAAACGTTCGTGCTTTACTCTGCTGTGCTCAGAGAGCACCAGACACCAGAGATGTTGGATTCAAATGCACTTTTCGGTAGGAAGGGGGAGATACAGCAATAAGTGTGTCACCATTGCAAAGCTCACTGGGTGCTGAAGATGCCCAGCAACATCTTTCATTCTTGCCTCTTTTCCTGTGGGAGCAAAGTTCAAACGTTCGTGCTTTACTCTGCTGTGCTCAGAGAGCACCAGACACCAGAGATGTTGGATTCAAATGCACTTTTCGGTAGGAAGGGGGAGATACAGCAATGAGTGTGTCACCATTGCAAAGCTCACTGGGTGCTGAAGTTTCCCAGCAACATCTTTCATACTTCCCCTTTTTATTGTGGGAGCAGAGCTTACACGTTCGTGCTTTACTCTGCTGTGCTCAGAGAGCACCAGGCACCAGAGATGTTGGATTCAAATGCACTTTTAGGTTGGAAGGGAGGAGGGACAGCTATGTTTGTGTCACCCTGCAAAGCTCACTGTGTGCTGAAGATGTCCAGCAACATCTTTCACTCCTGGCTCTTTTCCTGTGGGAGCAAAGTTCAAACGCTCTTGCTTTACATCGTTCTGCTCAGCCGAGAGCAGGCACCGGAGATGTTGGATTCAAATACACTTTGAGGAACGAAAGTGAGGAGAGACCTCAATGTGCGTGTCACCCTTTCAACTCTCACTGTGTGCTGAAGATGCCCAGCATCATCTTTCACTCCTGACTCCTTTCCTGTGGGAGCAGAGTTCAAACGTTCGTGCTTTACTCTGCTGTGCTCAGAGAGCACCAGACACCAGAGATGTTGGATTCAAATGTACTTTTCGGTAGGAAGGGGGAGATACAGCAATAAGTGTGTCACCATTGCAAAGCTCACTGGGTGCTGAAGATGCCCAGCAACATCTTTCATTCTTGCCTCTTTTCCTGTGGGAGCAAAGTTCAAACGTTCGTGCTTTACTCTGCTGTGCTCAGAGAGCACCAGACACCAGAGATGTTGGATTCAAATGCACTTTTCGGTAGGAAGGGGGAGATACAGCAATAAGTGTGTCACCATTGCAAAGCTCACTGGGTGCTGAAGATTCCCAGCAACATCTTTCATTCTTGCCCCTTTTCCTGTGGGAGCAAAGTTCAAACGTTCGTGCTTTACTCTGCTGTGCTCGGAGAGCACCAGGCACAGAGATTTTGGATTCAAATGCACTTTTAGGTTGGAAGGGAGGAGGGACAGCTATGTTTGTGTCACCCTGCAAAGCTCACTGTGTGCTGAAGATGTCCAGCAACATCTTTCACTCCTGGCTCTTTTCCTGTGGGAGCAAAGTTCAAACGCTCTTGCTTTACATCGTTCTGCTCAGCCGAGAGCAGGCACCGGAGATGTTGGATTCAAATACACTTTGAGGAACGAAAGTGAGGAGAGACCTCAATGTGCGTGTCACCCTTTCAACTCTCACTGTGTGCTGAAGACGCCCAGCATCATCTTTCACTCCTGACTCCTTTCCTGTGGGAGCAGAGTTCAAACGTTCGTGCTTTACTCTGCTGTGCTCAGAGAGCACCAGACACCAGAGATGTTGGATTCAAATGCACTTTTCGGTAGGAAGGGGGAGATACAGCAATAAGTGTGTCACCATTGCAAAGCTCACTGGGTGCTGAAGATGCCCAGCAACATCTTTCACTCCTGACTCCTTTCCTGTGGGAGCAGAGTTCAAACGTTCGTGCTTGACTCTGCTGTGCTCAGAGAGCACCAGGCACCAGAGATGTTGGATTCAAATGCACTTTTCGGTAGGAAGGGGGAGATACAGCAATAAGTGTGTCACCATTGCAAAGCTCACTGGGTGCTGAAGATGCCCAGCAACATCTTTCATTCTTGCCTCTTTTCCTGTGGGAGCAAAGTTCAAACGTTCGTGCTTTACTCTGCTGTGCTCAGAGAGCACCAGACACCAGAGATGTTGGATTCAAATGCACTTTTCGGTAGGAAGGGGGAGATACAGCAATAAGTGTGTCACCATTGCAAAGCTCACTGGGTGCTGAAGATTCCCAGCAACATCTTTCATTCTTGCCTCTTTTCCTGTGGGAGCAAAGTTCAAACGTTCGTGCTTTACTCTGCTGTGCTCAGAGTGCACCAGGCACCAGAGATGTTGGATTCAAATGCACTTTTAGGTTGGAAGGGAGGAGGGACAGCTATGTTTGTGTCACCCTGCAAAGCTCACTGTGTGCTGAAGATGTCCAGCAACATCTTTCACTCCTGGCTCTTTTCCTGTGGGAGCAAAGTTCAAACGCTCTTGCTTTACATCGTTCTGCTCAGCCGAGAGCAGGCACCGGAGATGTTGGATTCAAATACACTTTGAGGAACGAAAGTGAGTAGAGACCTCAATGTGCGTGTCACCCTTTCAACTCTCACTGTGTGCTGAAGACGCCCAGCATCATCTTTCACTCCTGACTCCTTTCCTGTGGGAGCAGAGTTCAAACGTTCGTGCTTTACTCTGCTGTGCTCAGAGAGCACCAGACACCAGAGATGTTGGATTCAAATGCACTTTTCGGTAGGAAGGGGGAGATACAGCAATAAGTGTGTCACCATTGCAAAGCTCACTGGGTGCTGAAGATGCCCAGCAACATCTTTCATTCTTGCCTCTTTTCCTGTGGGAGCAAAGTTCAAACGTTCGTGCTTTACTCTGCTGTGCTCAGAGAGCACCAGACACCAGAGATGTTGGATTCAAATGCACTTTTCGGTAGGAAGGGGGAGATACAGCAATAAGTGTGTCACCATTGCAAAGCTCACTGGGTGCTGAAGATTCCCAGCAACATCTTTCATTCTTGCCCCTTTTCCTGTGGGAGCAAAGTTCAAACGTTCGTGCTTTACTCTGCTGTGCTCGGAGAGCACCAGGCACAGAGATGTTGGATTCAAATGCACTTTTAGGTTGGAAGGGAGGAGGGACAGCTATGTTTGTGTCACCCTGCAAAGCTCACTGGGTGCTGAAGATGTCCAGCAACATCTTTCACTCCTGGCTCTTTTCCTGTGGGAGCAAAGTTCAAACGCTCTTGCTTTACATCGTTCTGCTCAGCCGAGAGCAGGCACCGGAGATGTTGGATTCAAATACACTTTGAGGAACGAAAGTGAGGAGAGACCTCAATGTGCGTGTCACCCTTTCAACTCTCACTGTGTGCTGAAGACGCCCAGCATCATCTTTCACTCCTGACTCCTTTCCTGTGGGAGCAGAGTTCAAACGTTCGTGCTTTACTCTGCTGTGCTCAGAGAGCACCAGACACCAGAGATGTTGGATTCAAATGCACTTTTCGGTAGGAAGGGGGAGATACAGCAATAAGTGTGTCACCATTGCAAAGCTCACTGGGTGCTGAAGATGCCCAGCAACATCTTTCACTCCTGACTCCTTTCCTGTGGGAGCAGAGTTCAAACGTTCGTGCTTGACTCTGCTGTGCTCAGAGAGCACCAGGCACCAGAGATGTTGGATTCAAATGCACTTTTCGGTAGGAAGGGGGAGATACAGCAATAAGTGTGTCACCATTGCAAAGCTCACTGGGTGCTGAAGATGCCCAGCAACATCTTTCATTCTTGCCTCTTTTCCTGTGGGAGCAAAGTTCAAACGTTCGTGCTTTACTCTGCTGTGCTCAGAGAGCACCAGACACCAGAGATGTTGGATTCAAATGCACTTTTCGGTAGGAAGGGGGAGATACAGCAATGAGTGTGTCACCATTGCAAAGCTCACTGGGTGCTGAAGTTTCCCAGCAACATCTTTCATACTTGCCCCTTTTATTGTGGGAGCAGAGCTTAAACGTTCGTGCTTTACTCTGCTGTGCTCAGAGAGCACCATGCACCAGAGATGTTGGATTCAAATGCACTTTTAGGTTGGAAGGGAGGAGGGACAGCTATGTTTGTGTCACCCTGCAAAGCTCACTGTGTGCTGAATATGTCCAGCAACATCTTTCACTCCTGGCTCTTTTCCTGTGGGAGCAAAGTTCAAACGCTCTTGCTTTACATCGTTCTGCTCAGCCGAGAGCAGGCACCGGAGATGTTGGATTCAAATACACTTTGAGGAACGAAAGTGAGGAGAGACCTCAATGTGCGTGTCACCCTTTCAACTCTCACTGTGTGCTGAAGATGCCCAGCATCATCTTTCACTCCTGACTCCTTTCCTGTGGGAGCAGAGTTCAAGCGTTCGTGCTTTACTCTGCTGTGCTCAGAGAGCACCAGACACCAGAGATGTTGGATTCAAATGCACTTTTCGGTAGGAAGGGGGAGATACAGCAATAAGTGTGTCACCATTGCAAAGCTCACTGGGTGCTGAAGATGCCCAGCAACATCTTTCATTCTTGCCTCTTTTCCTGTGGGAGCAAAGTTCAAACGTTCGTGCTTTACTCTGCTGTGCTCAGAGAGCACCAGACACCAGAGATGTTGGATTCAAATGCACTTTTCGGTAGGAAGGGGGAGATACAGCAATAAGTGTGTCACCATTGCAAAGCTCACTGGGTGCTGAAGATTCCCAGCAACATCTTTCATTCTTGCCTCTTTTCCTGTGGGAGCAAAGTTCAAACGTTCGTGCTTTACTCTGCTGTGCTCAGAGTGCACCAGGCACCAGAGATGTTGGATTCAAATGCACTTTTAGGTTGGAAGGGAGGAGGGACAGCTATGTTTGTGTCACCCTGCAAAGCTCACTGTGTGCTGAAGATGTCCAGCAACATCTTTCACTCCTGGCTCTTTTCCTGTGGGAGCAAAGTTCAAACGCTCTTGCTTTACATCGTTCTGCTCAGCCGAGAGCAGGCACCGGAGATGTTGGATTCAAATACACTTTGAGGAACGAAAGTGAGTAGAGACCTCAATGAGCGTGTCACCCTTTCAACTCTCACTGTGTGCTGAAGACGCCCAGCATCATCTTTCACTCCTGACTCCTTTCCTGTGGGAGCAGAGTTCAAACGTTCGTGCTTTACTCTGCTGTGCTCAGAGAGCACCAGACACCAGAGATGTTGGATTCAAATGCACTTTTCGGTAGGAAGGGGGAGATACAGCAATAAGTGTGTCACCATTGCAAAGCTCACTGGGTGCTGAAGATGCCCAGCAACATCTTTCATTCTTGCCTCTTTTCCTGTGGGAGCAAAGTTCAAACGTTCGTGCTTTACTCTGCTGTGCTCAGAGAGCACCAGACACCAGAGATGTTGGATTCAAATGCACTTTTCGGTAGGAAGGGGGAGATACAGCAATAAGTGTGTCACCATTGCAAAGCTCACTGGGTGCTGAAGATTCCCAGCAACATCTTTCATTCTTGCCCCTTTTCCTGTGGGAGCAAAGTTCAAACGTTCGTGCTTTACTCTGCTGTGCTCAGAGAGCACCAGGCACAGAGATGTTGGATTCAAATGCACTTTTAGGTTGGAAGGGAGGAGGGACAGCTATGTTTGTGTCACCCTGCAAAGCTCACTGTGTGCTGAAGATGTCCAGCAACATCTTTCACTCCTGGCTCTTTTCCTGTGGGAGCAAAGTTCAAACGCTCTTGCTTTACATCGTTCTGCTCAGCCGAGAGCAGGCACCGGAGATGTTGGATTCAAATACACTTTGAGGAACGAAAGTGAGGAGAGACCTCAATGTGCGTGTCACCCTTTCAACTCTCACTGTGTGCTGAAGACGCCCAGCATCATCTTTCACTCCTGACTCCTTTCCTGTGGGAGCAGAGTTCAAACGTTCGTGCTTTACTCTGCTGTGCTCAGAGAGCACCAGACACCAGAGATGTTGGATTCAAATGCACTTTTCGGTAGGAAGGGGGAGATACAGCAATAAGTGTGTCACCATTGCAAAGCTCACTGGGTGCTGAAGATGCCCAGCAACATCTTTCACTCCTGACTCCTTTCCTGTGGGAGCAGAGTTCAAACGTTCGTGCTTGACTCTGCTGTGCTCAGAGAGCACCAGGCACCAGAGATGTTGGATTCAAATGCACTTTTCGGTAGGAAGGGGGAGATACAGCAATAAGTGTGTCACCATTGCAAAGCTCACTGGGTGCTGAAGATGCCCGGCAACATCTTTCATTCTTGCCTCTTTTCCTGTGGGAGCAAAGTTCAAACGTTCGTGCTTTACTCTGCTGTGCTCAGAGAGCACCAGACACCAGAGATGTTTTATTCAAATGCACTTTTCGGTAGGAAGGGGGAGATACAGCAATGAGTGTGTCACCATTGCAAAGCTCACTGGGTGCTGAAGTTTCCCAGCAACATCTTTCATACTTGCCCCTTTTATTGTGGGAGCAGAGCTTAAACGTTCGTGCTTTACTCTGCTGTGCTCAGAGAGCACCAGGCACCAGAGATGTTGGATTCAAATGCACTTTTAGGTTGGAAGGGAGGAGGGACAGCTATGTTTGTGTCACCCTGCAAAGCTCACTGTGTGCTGAAGATGTCCAGCAACATCTTTCACTCCTGGCTCTTTTCCTGTGGGAGCAAAGTTCAAACGCTCTTGCTTTACATCGTTCTGCTCAGCCGAGAGCAGGCACCGGAGATGTTGGATTCAAATACACTTTGAGGAACGAAAGTGAGTAGAGACCTCAATGAGCGTGTCACCCTTTCAACTCTCACTGTGTGCTGAAGACGCCCAGCATCATCTTTCACTCCTGACTCCTTTCCTGTGGGAGCAGAGTTCAAACGTTCGTGCTTTACTCTGCTGTGCTCAGAGAGCACCAGACACCAGAGATGTTGGATTCAAATGCACTTTTCGGTAGGAAGGGGGAGATACAGCAATAAGTGTGTCACCATTGCAAAGCTCACTGGGTGCTGAAGATGCCCAGCAACATCTTTCATTCTTGCCTCTTTTCCTGTGGGAGCAAAGTTCAAACGTTCGTGCTTTACTCTGCTGTGCTCAGAGAGCACCAGACACCAGAGATGTTGGATTCAAATGCACTTTTCGGTAGGAAGGGGGAGATACAGCAATGAGTGTGTCACCATTGCAAAGCTCACTGGGTGCTGAAGTTTCCCAGCAACATCTTTCATACTTCCCCTTTTTATTGTGGGAGCAGAGCTTAAACGTTCGTGCTTTACTCTGCTGTGCTCAGAGTGCACCAGGCACCAGAGATGTTGGATTCAAATGCACTTTTAGGTTGGAAGGGAGGAGGGACAGCTATGTTTGTGTCACCCTGCAAAGCTCACTGTGTGCTGAAGATGTCCAGCAACATCTTTCACTCCTGGCTCTTTTCCTGTGGGAGCAAAGTTCAAACGCTCTTGCTTTACATCGTTCTGCTCAGCCGAGAGCAGGCACCGGAGATGTTGGATTCAAATACACTTTGAGGAACGAAAGTGAGGAGAGACCTCAATGTGCGTGTCACCCTTTCAACTCTCACTGTGTGCTGAAGATGCCCAGCATCATCTTTCACTCCTGACTCCTTTCCTGTGGGAGCAGAGTTCAAACGTTCGTGCTTTACTCTGCTGTGCTCAGAGAGCACCAGACACCAGAGATGTTGGATTCAAATGTACTTTTCGGTAGGAAGGGGGAGATACAGCAATAAGTGTGTCACCATTGCAAAGCTCACTGGGTGCTGAAGATGCCCAGCAACATCTTTCATTCTTGCCTCTTTTCCTGTGGGAGCAAAGTTCAAACGTTCGTGCTTTACTCTGCTGTGCTCAGAGAGCACCAGACACCAGAGATGTTGGATTCAAATGCACTTTTCGGTAGGAAGGGGGAGATACAGCAATAAGTGTGTCACCATTGCAAAGCTCACTGGGTGCTGAAGATTCCCAGCAACATCTTTCATTCTTGCCCCTTTTCCTGTGGGAGCAAAGTTCAAACGTTCGTGCTTTACTCTGCTGTGCTCGGAGAGCACCAGGCACAGAGATTTTGGATTCAAATGCACTTTTAGGTTGGAAGGGAGGAGGGACAGCTATGTTTGTGTCACCCTGCAAAGCTCACTGTGTGCTGAAGATGTCCAGCAACATCTTTCACTCCTGGCTCTTTTCCTGTGGGAGCAAAGTTCAAACGCTCTTGCTTTACATCGTTCTGCTCAGCCGAGAGCAGGCACCGGAGATGTTGGATTCAAATACACTTTGAGGAACGAAAGTGAGGAGAGACCTCAATGTGCGTGTCACCCTTTCAACTCTCACTGTGTGCTGAAGACGCCCAGCATCATCTTTCACTCCTGACTCCTTTCCTGTGGGAGCAGAGTTCAAACGTTCGTGCTTTACTCTGCTGTGCTCAGAGAGCACCAGACACCAGAGATGTTGGATTCAAATGCACTTTTCGGTAGGAAGGGGGAGATACAGCAATAAGTGTGTCACCATTGCAAAGCTCACTGGGTGCTGAAGATGCCCAGCAACATCTTTCACTCCTGACTCCTTTCCTGTGGGAGCAGAGTTCAAACGTTCGTGCTTGACTCTGCTGTGCTCAGAGAGCACCAGGCACCAGAGATGTTGGATTCAAATGCACTTTTCGGTAGGAAGGGGGAGATACAGCAATAAGTGTGTCACCATTGCAAAGCTCACTGGGTGCTGAAGATGCCCAGCAACATCTTTCATTCTTGCCTCTTTTCCTGTGGGAGCAAAGTTCAAACGTTCGTGCTTTACTCTGCTGTGCTCAGAGAGCACCAGACACCAGAGATGTTGGATTCAAATGCACTTTTCGGTAGGAAGGGGGAGATACAGCAATGAGTGTGTCACCATTGCAAAGCTCACTGGGTGCTGAAGTTTCCCAGCAACATCTTTCATACTTGCCCCTTTTATTGTGGGAGCAGAGCTTAAACGTTCGTGCTTTACTCTGCTGTGCTCAGAGAGCACCATGCACCAGAGATGTTGGATTCAAATGCACTTTTAGGTTGGAAGGGAGGAGGGACAGCTATGTTTGTGTCACCCTGCAAAGCTCACTGTGTGCTGAATATGTCCAGCAACATCTTTCACTCCTGGCTCTTTTCCTGTGGGAGCAAAGTTCAAACGCTCTTGCTTTACATCGTTCTGCTCAGCCGAGAGCAGGCACCGGAGATGTTGGATTCAAATACACTTTGAGGAACGAAAGTGAGGAGAGACCTCAATGTGCGTGTCACCCTTTCAACTCTCACTGTGTGCTGAAGATGCCCAGCATCATCTTTCACTCCTGACTCCTTTCCTGTGGGAGCAGAGTTCAAACGTTCGTGCTTTACTCTGCTGTGCTCAGAGAGCACCAGACACCAGAGATGTTGGATTCAAATGCACTTTTCGGTAGGAAGGGGGAGATACAGCAATAAGTGTGTCACCATTGCAAAGCTCACTGGGTGCTGAAGATGCCCAGCAACATCTTTCATTCTTGCCTCTTTTCCTGTGGGAGCAAAGTTCAAACGTTCGTGCTTTACTCTGCTGTGCTCAGAGAGCACCAGACACCAGAGATGTTGGATTCAAATGCACTTTTCGGTAGGAAGGGGGAGATACAGCAATAAGTGTGTCACCATTGCAAAGCTCACTGGGTGCTGAAGATTCCCAGCAACATCTTTCATTCTTGCCTCTTTTCCTGTGGGAGCAAAGTTCAAACGTTCGTGCTTTACTCTGCTGTGCTCAGAGTGCACCAGGCACCAGAGATGTTGGATTCAAATGCACTTTTAGGTTGGAAGGGAGGAGGGACAGCTATGTTTGTGTCACCCTGCAAAGCTCACTGTGTGCTGAAGATGTCCAGCAACATCTTTCACTCCTGGCTCTTTTCCTGTGGGAGCAAAGTTCAAACGCTCTTGCTTTACATCGTTCTGCTCAGCCGAGAGCAGGCACCGGAGATGTTGGATTCAAATACACTTTGAGGAACGAAAGTGAGGAGAGACCTCAATGTGCGTGTCACCCTTTCAACTCTCACTGTGTGCTGAAGATGCCCAGCATCATCTTTCACTCCTGACTCCTTTCCTGTGGGAGCAGAGTTCAAACGTTCGTGCTTTACTCTGCTGTGCTCAGAGAGCACCAGACACCAGAGATGTTGGATTCAAATGCACTTTTCGGTAGGAAGGGGGAGATACAGCAATAAGTGTGTCACCATTGCAAAGCTCACTGGGTGCTGAAGATGCCCAGCAACATCTTTCATTCTTGCCTCTTTTCCTGTGGGAGCAAAGTTCAAACGTTCGTGCTTTACTCTGCTGTGCTCAGAGAGCACCAGACACCAGAGATGTTGGATTCAAATGCACTTTTCGGTAGGAAGGGGGAGATACAGCAATGAGTGTGTCACCATTGCAAAGCTCACTGGGTGCTGAAGTTTCCCAGCAACATCTTTCATACTTGCCCCTTTTATTGTGGGAGCAGAGCTTAAACGTTCGTGCTTTACTCTGCTGTGCTCAGAGAGCACCATGCACCAGAGATGTTGGATTCAAATGCACTTTTAGGTTGGAAGGGAGGAGGGACAGCTATGTTTGTGTCACCCTGCAAAGCTCACTGTGTGCTGAATATGTCCAGCAACATCTTTCACTCCTGGCTCTTTTCCTGTGGGAGCAAAGTTCAAACGCTCTTGCTTTACATCGTTCTGCTCAGCCGAGAGCAGGCACCGGAGATGTTGGATTCAAATACACTTTGAGGAACGAAAGTGAGGAGAGACCTCAATGTGCGTGTCACCCTTTCAACTCTCACTGTGTGCTGAAGATGCCCAGCATCATCTTTCACTCCTGACTCCTTTCCTGTGGGAGCAGAGTTCAAACGTTCGTGCTTTACTCTGCTGTGCTCAGAGAGCACCAGACACCAGAGATGTTGGATTCAAATGCACTTTTCGGTAGGAAGGGGGAGATACAGCAATAAGTGTGTCACCATTGCAAAGCTCACTGGGTGCTGAAGATGCCCAGCAACATCTTTCATTCTTGCCTCTTTTCCTGTGGGAGCAAAGTTCAAACGTTCGTGCTTTACTCTGCTGTGCTCAGAGAGCACCAGACACCAGAGATGTTGGATTCAAATGCACTTTTCGGTAGGAAGGGGGAGATACAGCAATAAGTGTGTCACCATTGCAAAGCTCACTGGGTGCTGAAGATTCCCAGCAACATCTTTCATTCTTGCCTCTTTTCCTGTGGGAGCAAAGTTCAAACGTTCGTGCTTTACTCTGCTGTGCTCAGAGTGCACCAGGCACCAGAGATGTTGGATTCAAATGCACTTTTAGGTTGGAAGGGAGGAGGGACAGCTATGTTTGTGTCACCCTGCAAAGCTCACTGTGTGCTGAAGATGTCCAGCAACATCTTTCACTCCTGGCTCTTTTCCTGTGGGAGCAAAGTTCAAACGCTCTTGCTTTACATCGTTCTGCTCAGCCGAGAGCAGGCACCGGAGATGTTGGATTCAAATACACTTTGAGGAACGAAAGTGAGTAGAGACCTCAATGAGCGTGTCACCCTTTCAACTCTCACTGTGTGCTGAAGACGCCCAGCATCATCTTTCACTCCTGACTCCTTTCCTGTGGGAGCAGAGTTCAAACGTTCGTGCTTTACTCTGCTGTGCTCAGAGAGCACCAGACACCAGAGATGTTGGATTCAAATGCACTTTTCGGTAGGAAGGGGGAGATACAGCAATAAGTGTGTCACCATTGCAAAGCTCACTGGGTGCTGAAGATGCCCAGCAACATCTTTCATTCTTGCCTCTTTTCCTGTGGGAGCAAAGTTCAAACGTTCGTGCTTTACTCTGCTGTGCTCAGAGAGCACCAGACACCAGAGATGTTGGATTCAAATGCACTTTTCGGTAGGACGGGGGAGATACAGCAATGAGTGTGTCACCATTGCAAAGCTCACTGGGTGCTGAAGTTTCCCAGCAACATCTTTCATACTTGCCCCTTTTATTGTGGGAGCAGAGCTTAAACGTTCGTGCTTTACTCTGCTGTGCTCAGAGAGCACCAGGCACCAGAGATGTTGGATTCAAATGCACTTTTAGGTTGGAAGGGAGGAGGGACAGCTATGTTTGTGTCACCCTGCAAAGCTCACTGTGTGCTGAAGATGTCCAGCAACATCTTTCACTCCTGGCTCTTTTCCTGTGGGAGCAAAGTTCAAACGCTCTTGCTTTACATCGTTCTGCTCAGCCGAGAGCAGGCACCGGAGATGTTGGATTCAAATACACTTTGAGGAACGAAAGTGAGGAGAGACCTCAATGTGCGTGTCACCCTTTCAACTCTCACTGTGTGCTGAAGATGCCCAGCATCATCTTTCACTCCTGACTCCTTTCCTGTGGGAGCAGAGTTCAAACGTTCGTGCTTTACTCTGCTGTGCTCAGAGAGCACCAGACACCAGAGATGTTGGATTCAAATGTACTTTTCGGTAGGAAGGGGGAGATACAGCAATAAGTGTGTCACCATTGCAAAGCTCACTGGGTGCTGAAGATGCCCAGCAACATCTTTCATTCTTGCCTCTTTTCCTGTGGGAGCAAAGTTCAAACGTTCGTGCTTTACTCTGCTGTGCTCAGAGAGCACCAGACACCAGAGATGTTGGATTCAAATGCACTTTTCGGTAGGAAGGGGGAGATACAGCAATAAGTGTGTCACCATTGCAAAGCTCACTGGGTGCTGAAGATTCCCAGCAACATCTTTCATTCTTGCCTCTTTTCCTGTGGGAGCAAAGTTCAAACGTTCGTGCTTTACTCTGCTGTGCTCAGAGTGCACCAGGCACCAGAGATGTTGGATTCAAATGCACTTTTAGGTTGGAAGGGAGGAGGGACAGCTATGTTTGTGTCACCCTGCAAAGCTCACTGTGTGCTGAAGATGTCCAGCAACATCTTTCACTCCTGGCTCTTTTCCTGTGGGAGCAAAGTTCAAACGCTCTTGCTTTACATCGTTCTGCTCAGCCGAGAGCAGGCACCGGAGATGTTGGATTCAAATACACTTTGAGGAACGAAAGTGAGTAGAGACCTCAATGTGCGTGTCACCCTTTCAACTCTCACTGTGTGCTGAAGACGCCCAGCATCATCTTTCACTCCTGACTCCTTTCCTGTGGGAGCAGAGTTCAAACGTTCGTGCTTTACTCTGCTGTGCTCAGAGAGCACCAGACACCAGAGATGTTGGATTCAAATGCACTTTTCGGTAGGAAGGGGGAGATACAGCAATAAGTGTGTCACCATTGCAAAGCTCACTGGGTGCTGAAGATGCCCAGCAACATCTTTCATTCTTGCCCCTTTTCCTGTGGGAGCAAAGTTCAAACGTTCGTGCTTTACTCTGCTGTGCTCGGAGAGCACCAGGCACAGAGATTTTGGATTCAAATGCACTTTTAGGTTGGAAGGGAGGAGGGACAGCTATGTTTGTGTCACCCTGCAAAGCTCACTGTGTGCTGAAGATGTCCAGCAACATCTTTCACTCCTGGCTCTTTTCCTGTGGGAGCAAAGTTCAAACGCTCTTGCTTTACATCGTTCTGCTCAGCCGAGAGCAGGCACCGGAGATGTTGGATTCAAATACACTTTGAGGAACGAAAGTGAGGAGAGACCTCAATGTGCGTGTCACCCTTTCAACTCTCACTGTGTGCTGAAGACGCCCAGCATCATCTTTCACTCCTGACTCCTTTCCTGTGGGAGCAGAGTTCAAACGTTCGTGCTTTACTCTGCTGTGCTCAGAGAGCACCAGACACCAGAGATGTTGGATTCAAATGCACTTTTCGGTAGGAAGGGGGAGATACAGCAATAAGTGTGTCACCATTGCAAAGCTCACTGGGTGCTGAAGATGCCCAGCAACATCTTTCACTCCTGACTCCTTTCCTGTGGGAGCAGAGTTCAAACGTTCGTGCTTGACTCTGCTGTGCTCAGAGAGCACCAGGCACCAGAGATGTTGGATTCAAATGCACTTTTCGGTAGGAAGGGGGAGATACAGCAATAAGTGTGTCACCATTGCAAAGCTCACTGGGTGCTGAAGATGCCCAGCAACATCTTTCATTCTTGCCTCTTTTCCTGTGGGAGCAAAGTTCAAACGTTCGTGCTTTACTCTGCTGTGCTCAGAGAGCACCAGACACCAGAGATGTTGGATTCAAATGCACTTTTCGGTAGGAAGGGGGAGATACAGCAATGAGTGTGTCACCATTGCAAAGCTCACTGGGTGCTGAAGTTTCCCAGCAACATCTTTCATACTTGCCCCTTTTATTGTGGGAGCAGAGCTTAAACGTTCGTGCTTTACTCTGCTGTGCTCAGAGAGCACCATGCACCAGAGATGTTGGATTCAAATGCACTTTTAGGTTGGAAGGGAGGAGGGACAGCTATGTTTGTGTCACCCTGCAAAGCTCACTGTGTGCTGAATATGTCCAGCAACATCTTTCACTCCTGGCTCTTTTCCTGTGGGAGCAAAGTTCAAACGCTCTTGCTTTACATCGTTCTGCTCAGCCGAGAGCAGGCACCGGAGATGTTGGATTCAAATACACTTTGAGGAACGAAAGTGAGGAGAGACCTCAATGTGCGTGTCACCCTTTCAACTCTCACTGTGTGCTGAAGATGCCCAGCATCATCTTTCACTCCTGACTCCTTTCCTGTGGGAGCAGAGTTCAAACGTTCGTGCTTTACTCTGCTGTGCTCAGAGAGCACCAGACACCAGAGATGTTGGATTCAAATGCACTTTTCGGTAGGAAGGGGGAGATACAGCAATAAGTGTGTCACCATTGCAAAGCTCACTGGGTGCTGAAGATGCCCAGCAACATCTTTCATTCTTGCCTCTTTTCCTGTGGGAGCAAAGTTCAAACGTTCGTGCTTTACTCTGCTGTGCTCAGAGAGCACCAGACACCAGAGATGTTGGATTCAAATGCACTTTTCGGTAGGAAGGGGGAGATACAGCAATAAGTGTGTCACCATTGCAAAGCTCACTGGGTGCTGAAGATTCCCAGCAACATCTTTCATTCTTGCCTCTTTTCCTGTGGGAGCAAAGTTCAAACGTTCGTGCTTTACTCTGCTGTGCTCAGAGTGCACCAGGCACCAGAGATGTTGGATTCAAATGCACTTTTAGGTTGGAAGGGAGGAGGGACAGCTATGTTTGTGTCACCCTGCAAAGCTCACTGTGTGCTGAAGATGTCCAGCAACATCTTTCACTCCTGGCTCTTTTCCTGTGGGAGCAAAGTTCAAACGCTCTTGCTTTACATCGTTCTGCTCAGCCGAGAGCAGGCACCGGAGATGTTGGATTCAAATACACTTTGAGGAACGAAAGTGAGTAGAGACCTCAATGAGCGTGTCACCCTTTCAACTCTCACTGTGTGCTGAAGACGCCCAGCATCATCTTTCACTCCTGACTCCTTTCCTGTGGGAGCAGAGTTCAAACGTTCGTGCTTTACTCTGCTGTGCTCAGAGAGCACCAGACACCAGAGATGTTGGATTCAAATGCACTTTTCGGTAGGAAGGGGGAGATACAGCAATAAGTGTGTCACCATTGCAAAGCTCACTGGGTGCTGAAGATGCCCAGCAACATCTTTCATTCTTGCCTCTTTTCCTGTGGGAGCAAAGTTCAAACGTTCGTGCTTTACTCTGCTGTGCTCAGAGAGCACCAGACACCAGAGATGTTGGATTCAAATGCACTTTTCGGTAGGAAGGGGGAGATACAGCAATAAGTGTGTCACCATTGCAAAGCTCACTGGGTGCTGAAGATTCCCAGCAACATCTTTCATTCTTGCCCCTTTTCCTGTGGGAGCAAAGTTCAAACGTTCGTGCTTTACTCTGCTGTGCTCAGAGAGCACCAGGCACAGAGATGTTGGATTCAAATGCACTTTTAGGTTGGAAGGGAGGAGGGACAGCTATGTTTGTGTCACCCTGCAAAGCTCACTGTGTGCTGAAGATGTCCAGCAACATCTTTCACTCCTGGCTCTTTTCCTGTGGGAGCAAAGTTCAAACGCTCTTGCTTTACATCGTTCTGCTCAGCCGAGAGCAGGCACCGGAGATGTTGGATTCAAATACACTTTGAGGAACGAAAGTGAGGAGAGACCTCAATGTGCGTGTCACCCTTTCAACTCTCACTGTGTGCTGAAGACGCCCAGCATCATCTTTCACTCCTGACTCCTTTCCTGTGGGAGCAGAGTTCAAACGTTCGTGCTTTACTCTGCTGTGCTCAGAGAGCACCAGACACCAGAGATGTTGGATTCAAATGCACTTTTCGGTAGGAAGGGGGAGATACAGCAATAAGTGTGTCACCATTGCAAAGCTCACTGGGTGCTGAAGATGCCCAGCAACATCTTTCATTCTTGCCTCTTTTCCTGTGGGAGCAAAGTTCAAACGTTCGTGCTTTACTCTGCTGTGCTCAGAGAGCACCAGACACCAGAGATGTTGGATTCAAATGCACTTTTCGGTAGGAAGGGGGAGATACAGCAATGAGTGTGTCACCATTGCAAAGCTCACTGGGTGCTGAAGTTTCCCAGCAACATCTTTCATACTTGCCCCTTTTATTGTGGGAGCAGAGCTTAAACGTTCGTGCTTTACTCTGCTGTGCTCAGAGAGCACCAGGCACCAGAGATGTTGGATTCAAATGCACTTTTAGGTTGGAAGGGAGGAGGGACAGCTATATTTGTGTCACCCTGCAAAGCTCACTGTGTGCTGAAGATGTCCAGCAACATCTTTCACTCCTGGCTCTTTTCCTGTGGGAGCAAAGTTCAAACGCTCTTGCTTTACATCGTTCTGCTCAGCCGAGAGCAGGCACCGGAGATGTTGGATTCAAATACACTTTGAGGAACGAAAGTGAGGAGAGACCTCAATGTGCGTGTCACCCTTTCAACTCTCACTGTGTGCTGAAGACGCCCAGCATCATCTTTCACTCCTGACTCCTTTCCTGTGGGAGCAGAGTTCAAACGTTCGTGCTTTACTCTGCTGTGCTCAGAGAGCACCAGACACCAGAGATGTTGGATTCAAATGCACTTTTCGGTAGGAAGGGGGAGATACAGCAATAAGTGTGTCACCATTGCAAAGCTCACTGGGTGCTGAAGATGCCCAGCAACATCTTTCACTCCTGACTCCTTTCCTGTGGGAGCAGAGTTCAAACGTTCGTGCTTGACTCTGCTGTGCTCAGAGAGCACCAGGCACCAGAGATGTTGGATTCAAATGCACTTTTCGGTAGGAAGGGGGAGATACAGCAATAAGTGTGTCACCATTGCAAAGCTCACTGGGTGCTGAAGATGCCCGGCAACATCTTTCATTCTTGCCTCTTTTCCTGTGGGAGCAAAGTTCAAACGTTCGTGCTTTACTCTGCTGTGCTCAGAGAGCACCAGACACCAGAGATGTTTTATTCAAATGCACTTTTCGGTAGGAAGGGGGAGATACAGCAATGAGTGTGTCACCATTGCAAAGCTCACTGGGTGCTGAAGTTTCCCAGCAACATCTTTCATACTTGCCCCTTTTATTGTGGGAGCAGAGCTTAAACGTTCGTGCTTTACTCTGCTGTGCTCAGAGAGCACCAGGCACCAGAGATGTTGGATTCAAATGCACTTTTAGGTTGGAAGGGAGGAGGGACAGCTATGTTTGTGTCACCCTGCAAAGCTCACTGTGTGCTGAAGATGTCCAGCAACATCTTTCACTCCTGGCTCTTTTCCTGTGGGAGCAAAGTTCAAACGCTCTTGCTTTACATCGTTCTGCTCAGCCGAGAGCAGGCACCGGAGATGTTGGATTCAAATACACTTTGAGGAACGAAAGTGAGGAGAGACCTCAATGAGCGTGTCACCCTTTCAACTCTCACTGTGTGCTGAAGACGCCCAGCATCATCTTTCACTCCTGACTCCTTTCCTGTGGGAGCAGAGTTCAAACGTTCGTGCTTTACTCTGCTGTGCTCAGAGAGCACCAGACACCAGAGATGTTGGATTCAAATGCACTTTTCGGTAGGAAGGGGGAGATACAGCAATAAGTGTGTCACCATTGCAAAGCTCACTGGGTGCTGAAGATGCCCAGCAACATCTTTCATTCTTGCCTCTTTTCCTGTGGGAGCAAAGTTCAAACGTTCGTGCTTTACTCTGCTGTGCTCAGAGAGCACCAGACACCAGAGATGTTGGATTCAAATGCACTTTTCGGTAGGAAGGGGGAGATACAGCAATAAGTGTGTCACCATTGCAAAGCTCACTGGGTGCTGAAGATTCCCAGCAACATCTTTCATTCTTGCCCCTTTTCCTGTGGGAGCAAAGTTCAAACGTTCGTGCTTTACTCTGCTGTGCTCAGAGAGTACCAGGCACAGAGATGTTGGATTCAAATGCACTTTTAGGTTGGAAGGGAGGAGGGACAGCTATGTTTGTGTCACCCTGCAAAGCTCACTGTGTGCTGAAGATGTCCAGCAACATCTTTCACTCCTGGCTCTTTTCCTGTGGGAGCAAAGTTCAAACGCTCTTGCTTTACATCGTTCTGCTCAGCCGAGAGCAGGCACCGGAGATGTTGGATTCAAATACACTTTGAGGAACGAAAGTGAGGAGAGTCCTCAATGTGCGTGTCACCCTTTCAACTCTCACTGTGTGCTGAAGACGCCCAGCATCATCTTTCACTCCTGACTCCTTTCCTGTGGGAGCAGAGTTCAAACGTTCGTGCTTTACTCTGCTGTGCTCAGAGAGCACCAGACACCAGAGATGTTGGATTCAAATGCACTTTTCGGTAGGAAGGGGGAGATACAGCAATAAGTGTGTCACCATTGCAAAGCTCACTGGGTGCTGAAGATGCCCAGCAACATCTTTCATTCTTGCCTCTTTTCCTGTGGGAGCAAAGTTCAAACGTTCGTGCTTTACTCTGCTGTGCTCAGAGAGCACCAGACACCAGAGATGTTGGATTCAAATGCACTTTTCGGTAGGAAGGGGGAGATACAGCAATGAGTGTGTCACCATTGCAAAGCTCACTGGGTGCTGAAGTTTCCCAGCAACATCTTTCATACTTGCCCCTTTTATTGTGGGAGCAGAGCTTAAACGTTCGTGCTTTACTCTGCTGTGCTCAGAGAGCACCAGACACCAGAGATGTTGGATTCAAATGCACTTTTCGGTAGGAAGGGGGAGATACAGCAATAAGTGTGTCACCATTGCAAAGCTCACTGGGTGCTGAAGATGCCCAGCAACATCTTTCATTCTTGCCTCTTTTCCTGTGGGAGCAAAGTTCAAACGTTCGTGCTTTACTCTGCTGTGCTCAGAGAGCACCAGACACCAGAGATGTTGGATTCAAATGCACTTTTCGGTAGGAAGGGGGAGATACAGCAATGAGTGTGTCACCATTGCAAAGCTCACTGGGTGCTGAAGTTTCCCAGCAACATCTTTCATACTTGCCCCTTTTATTGTGGGAGCAGAGCTTAAACGTTCGTGCTTTACTCTGCTGTGCTCAGAGAGCACCAGGCACCAGAGATGTTGGATTCAAATGCACTTTTAGGTTGGAAGGGAGGAGGGACAGCTATATTTGTGTCACCCTGCAAAGCTCACTGTGTGCTGAAGATGTCCAGCAACATCTTTCACTCCTGGCTCTTTTCCTGTGGGAGCAAAGTTCAAACGCTCTTGCTTTACATCGTTCTGCTCAGCCGAGAGCAGGCACCGGAGATGTTGGATTCAAATACACTTTGAGGAACGAAAGTGAGGAGAGACCTCAATGTGCGTGTCACCCTTTCAACTCTCACTGTGTGCTGAAGATGCCCAGCATCATCTTTCACTCCTGACTCCTTTCCTGTGGGAGCAGAGTTCAAACGTTCGTGCTTTACTCTGCTGTGCTCAGAGAGCACCAGACACCAGAGATGTTGGATTCAAATGCACTTTTCGGTAGGAAGGGGGAGATACAGCAATAAGTGTGTCACCATTGCAAAGCTCACTGGGTGCTGAAGATGCCCAGCAACATCTTTCATTCTTGCCTCTTTTCCTGTGGGAGCAAAGTTCAAACGTTCGTGCTTTACTCTGCTGTGCTCAGAGAGCACCAGACACCAGAGATGTTGGATTCAAATGCACTTTTCGGTAGGAAGGGGGAGATACAGCAATAAGTGTGTCACCATTGCAAAGCTCACTGGGTGCTGAAGATTCCCAGCAACATCTTTCATTCTTGCCTCTTTTCCTGTGGGAGCAAAGTTCAAACGTTCGTGCTTTACTCTGCTGTGCTCAGAGTGCACCAGGCACCAGAGATGTTGGATTCAAATGCACTTTTAGGTTGGAAGGGAGGAGGGACAGCTATGTTTGTGTCACCCTGCAAAGCTCACTGTGTGCTGAAGATGTCCAGCAACATCTTTCACTCCTGGCTCTTTTCCTGTGGGAGCAAAGTTCAAACGCTCTTGCTTTACATCGTTCTGCTCAGCCGAGAGCAGGCACCGGAGATGTTGGATTCAAATACACTTTGAGGAACGAAAGTGAGGAGAGACCTCAATGTGCGTGTCACCCTTTCAACTCTCACTGTGTGCTGAAGACGCCCAGCATCATCTTTCACTCCTGACTCCTTTCCTGTGGGAGCAGAGTTCAAACGTTCGTGCTTTACTCTGCTGTGCTCAGAGAGCACCAGACACCAGAGATGTTGGATTCAAATGCACTTTTCGGTAGGAAGGGGGAGATACAGCAATAAGTGTGTCACCATTGCAAAGCTCACTGGGTGCTGAAGATGCCCAGCAACATCTTTCATTCTTGCCTCTTTTCCTGTGGGAGCAAAGTTCAAACGTTCGTGCTTTACTCTGCTGTGCTCAGAGAGCACCAGACACCAGAGATGTTGGATTCAAATGCACTTTTCGGTAGGAAGGGGGAGATACAGCAATAAGTGTGTCACCATTGCAAAGCTCACTGGGTGCTGAAGATTCCCAGCAACATCTTTCATTCTTGCCCCTTTTCCTGTGGGAGCAAAGTTCAAACGTTCGTGCTTTACTCTGCTGTGCTCAGAGAGCACCAGGCACAGAGATGTTGGATTCAAATGCACTTTTAGGTTGGAAGGGAGGAGGGACAGCTATGTTTGTGTCACCCTGCAAAGCTCACTGTGTGCTGAAGATGTCCAGCAACATCTTTCACTCCTGGCTCTTTTCCTGTGGGAGCAAAGTTCAAACGCTCTTGCTTTACATCGTTCTGCTCAGCCGAGAGCAGGCACCGGAGATGTTGGATTCAAATACACTTTGAGGAACGAAAGTGAGGAGAGACCTCAATGTGCGTGTCACCCTTTCAACTCTCACTGTGTGCTGAAGACGCCCAGCATCATCTTTCACTCCTGACTCCTTTCCTGTGGGAGCAGAGTTCAAACGTTCGTGCTTTACTCTGCTGTGCTCAGAGAGCACCAGACACCAGAGATGTTGGATTCAAATGCACTTTTCGGTAGGAAGGGGGAGATACAGCAATAAGTGTGTCACCATTGCAAAGCTCACTGGGTGCTGAAGATGCCCAGCAACATCTTTCACTCCTGACTCCTTTCCTGTGGGAGCAGAGTTCAAACGTTCGTGCTTGACTCTGCTGTGCTCAGAGAGCACCAGGCACCAGAGATGTTGGATTCAAATGCACTTTTCGGTAGGAAGGGGGAGATACAGCAATAAGTGTGTCACCATTGCAAAGCTCACTGGGTGCTGAAGATGCCCAGCAACATCTTTCATTCTTGCCTCTTTTCCTGTGGGAGCAAAGTTCAAACGTTCGTGCTTTACTCTGCTGTGCTCAGAGAGCACCAGACACCAGAGATGTTGGATTCAAATGCACTTTTCGGTAGGAAGGGGGAGATACAGCAATGAGTGTGTCACCATTGCAAAGCTCACTGGGTGCTGAAGTTTCCCAGCAACATCTTTCATACTTGCGCCTTTTATTGTGGGAGCAGAGCTTAAACGTTCGTGCTTTACTCTGCTGTGCTCAGAGAGCACCAGGCACCAGAGATGTTGGATTCAAATGCACTTTTAGGTTGGAAGGGAGGAGGGACAGCTATGTTTGTGTCACCCTGCAAAGCTCACTGTGTGCTGAAGATGTCCAGCAACATCTTTCACTCCTGGCTCTTTTCCTGTGGGAGCAAAGTTCAAACGCTCTTGCTTTACATCGTTCTGCTCAGCCGAGAGCAGGCACCGGAGATGTTGGATTCAAATACACTTTGAGGAACGAAAGTGAGGAGAGACCTCAATGTGCGTGTCACCCTTTCAACTCTCACTGTGTGCTGAAGATGCCCAGCATCATCTTTCACTCCTGACTCCTTTCCTGTGGGAGCAGAGTTCAAACGTTCGTGCTTTACTCTGCTGTGCTCAGAGAGCACCAGACACCAGAGATGTTGGATTCAAATGCACTTTTCGGTAGGAAGGGGGAGATACAGCAATAAGTGTGTCACCATTGCAAAGCTCACTGGGTGCTGAAGATGCCCAGCAACATCTTTCATTCTTGCCTCTTTTCCTGTGGGAGCAAAGTTCAAACGTTCGTGCTTTACTCTGCTGTGCTCAGAGAGCACCAGACACCAGAGATGTTGGATTCAAATGCACTTTTCGGTAGGAAGGGGGAGATACAGCAATGAGTGTGTCACCATTGCAAAGCTCACTGGGTGCTGAAGTTTCCCAGCAACATCTTTCATACTTGCCCCTTTTATTGTGGGAGCAGAGCTTAAACGTTCGTGCTTTACTCTGCTGTGCTCAGAGAGCACCAGGCACCAGAGATGTTGGATTCAAATGCACTTTTAGGTTGGAAGGGAGGAGGGACAGCTATGTTTGTGTCACCCTGCAAAGCTCACTGTGTGCTGAAGATGTCCAGCAACATCTTTCACTCCTGGCTCTTTTCCTGTGGGAGCAAAGTTCAAACGCTCTTGCTTTACATCGTTCTGCTCAGCCGAGAGCAGGCACCGGAGATGTTGGATTCAAATACACTTTGAGGAACGAAAGTGAGGAGAGACCTCAATGTGCGTGTCACCCTTTCAACTCTCACTGTGTGCTGAAGACGCCCAGCATCATCTTTCACTCCTGACTCCTTTCCTGTGGGAGCAGAGTTCAAACGTTCGTGCTTTACTCTGCTGTGCTCAGAGAGCACCAGACACCAGAGATGTTGGATTCAAATGCACTTTTCGGTAGGAAGGGGGAGATACAGCAATAAGTGTGTCACCATTGCAAAGCTCACTGGGTGCTGAAGATTCCCAGTAACATCTTTCATTCTTGCCTCTTTTCCTGTGGGAGCAGAGTTCAAACGTTCGTGCTTTACTCTGCTGTGCTCAGAGTGCACCAGGCACCAGAGATGTTGGATTCAAATGCACTTTTCGGTAGGAAGGGAGGAGGGACAGCTATGTTTGTGTCACCCTGCAAAGCTCACTGTGTGCTGAAGATGTCCAGCAACATCTTTCACTCCTGGCTCTTTTCCTGTGGGAGCAAAGTTCAAACGCTCTTGCTTTACATCGTTCTGCTCAGCCGAGAGCAGGCACCGGAGATGTTGGATTCAAATACACTTTGAGGAACGAAAGTGAGGAGAGACCTCAATGTGCGTGTCACCCTTTCAACTCTCACTGTGTGCTGAAGACGCCCAGCATCATCTTTCACTCCTGACTCCTTTCCTGTGGGAGCAGAGTTCAAACGTTCGTGCTTTACTCTGCTGTGCTCAGAGAGCACCAGACACCAGAGATGTTGCATTCAAATGCACTTTTCGGTAGGTAGGGGGAGATACAGCAATAAGTGTGTCACCATTGCAAAGCTCACTGGGTGCTGAAGATGCCCAGCAACATCTTTCACTCCTGACTCCTTTCCTGTGGGAGCAGAGTTCAAACGTTCGTGCTTGACTCTGCTGTGCTCAGAGAGCACCAGACACCAGAGATGTTGGATTCAAATGCACTTTTCGGTAGGAAGGGGGAGATACAGCAATAAGTGTGTCACCATTGCAAAGCTCACTGGGTGCTGAAGATGCCCAGCAACATCTTTCATTCTTGCCTCTTTTCCTGTGGGAGCAAAGTTCAAACGTTCGTGCTTTACTCTGCTGTGCTCAGAGAGCACCAGACACCAGAGATGTTGGATTCAAATGCACTTTTCGGTAGGAAGGGGGAGATACAGCAATGAGTGTGTCACCATTGCAAAGCTCACTGGGTGCTGAAGTTTCCCAGCAACATCTTTCATACTTGCCCCTTTTATTGTGGGAGCAGAGCTTAAACGTTCGTGCTTTACTCTGCTGTGCTCAGAGAGCACCAGGCACCAGAGATGTTGGATTCAAATGCACTTTTAGGTTGGAAGGGAGGAGGGACAGCTATGTTTGTGTCACCCTGCAAAGCTCACTGTGTGCTGAAGATGTCCAGCAACATCTTTCACTCCTGGCTCTTTTCCTGTGGGAGCAAAGTTCAAACGCTCTTGCTTTACATCGTTCTGCTCAGCCGAGAGCAGGCACCGGAGATGTTGGATTCAAATACACTTTGAGGAACGAAAGTGAGGAGAGACCTCAATGTGCGTGTCACCCTTTCAACTCTCCCTTTCAACTCTCACTGTGTGCTGAAGACGCCCAGCATCATCTTTCACTCCTGACTCCTTTCCTGTGGGAGCAGAGTTCAAACGTTCGTGCTTTACTCTGCTGTGCTCAGAGAGCACCAGACACCAGAGATGTTGGATTCAAATGCACTTTTCGGTAGGAAGGGGGAGATACAGCAATAAGTGTGTCACCATTGCAAAGCTCACTGGGTGCTGAAGATGCCCAGCAACATCTTTCATTCTTGCCTCTTTTCCTGTGGGAGCAAAGTTCAAACGTTCGTGATTTACTTTGCTGTGCTCAGAGAGCACCAGACACCAGAGATGTTGGATTCAAATGCACTTTTCGGTAGGAAGGGGGAGATAGAGCAATAAGTGTGTCACCATTGCAAAGCTCACTGGGTGCTGAAGATTCCCAGTAACATCTTTCATTCTTGCCTCTTTTCCTGTGGGAGCAAAGTTCAAACGTTCGTGCTTTACTCTGCTGTGCTCAGAGTGCACCAGGCACCAGAGATGTTGGATTCAAATGCACTTTTAGGTTGGAAGGGAGGAGGGACAGCTATGTTTGTGTCACCCTGCAAAGCTCACTGTGTGCTGAAGATGTCCAGCAACATCTTTCACTCCTGGCTCTTTTCCTGTGGGAGCAAAGTTCAAACGCTCTTGCTTTACATCGTTCTGCTCAGCCGAGAGCAGGCACCGGAGATGTTGGATTCAAATACACTTTGAGGAACGAAAGTGAGTAGAGACCTCAATGTGCGTGTCACCCTTTCAACTCTCACTGTGTGCTGAAGACGCCCAGCATCATCTTTCACTCCTGACTCCTTTCCTGTGGGAGCAGAGTTCAAACGTTCGTGCTTTACTCTGCTGTGCTCAGAGAGCACCAGACACCAGAGATGTTGCATTCAAATGCACTTTTCGGTAGGTAGGGGGAGATACAGCAATAAGTGTGTCACCATTGCAAAGCTCACTGGGTGCTGAAGATGCCCAGCAACATCTTTCACTCCTGACTCCTTTCCTGTGGGAGCAGAGTTCAAACGTTCGTGCTTGACTCTGCTGTGCTCAGAGAGCACCAGACACCAGAGATGTTGGATTCAAATGCACTTTTCGGTAGGAAGGGGGAGATACAGCAATAAGTGTGTCACCTTTGCAAAGCTCACTGAGTGCTGAAGATGCCCAGCAACATCTTTCATTCTTGCCTCTTTTCCTGTGGGAGCAAAGTTCAAACGTTCGTGCTTTACTCTGCTGTGCTCAGAGAGCACCAGACACCAGAGATGTTGGATTCAAATGCACTTTTCGGTAGGAAGGGGGAGATACAGCAATGAGTGTGTCACCATTGCAAAGCTCACTGGGTGCTGAAGTTTCCCAGCAACATCTTTCATACTTGCCCCTTTTATTGTGGGAGCAGAGCTTAAACGTTCGTGCTTTACTCTGCTGTGCTCAGAGAGCACCAGGCACAGAGATGTTGGATTCAAATGCACTTTTAGGTTGGAAGGGAGGAGGGACAGCTATGTTTGTGTCACCCTGCAAAGCTCACTGTGTGCTGAAGATGTCCAGCAACATCTTTCACTCCTGGCTCTTTTCCTGTGGGAGCAAAGTTCAAACGCTCTTGCTTTACATCGTTCTGCTCAGCCGAGAGCAGGCACCGGAGATGTTGGATTCAAATACACTTTGAGGAGCGAAAGTGAGTAGAGACCTCAATGTGCGTGTCACCCTTTCAACTCTCACTGTGTGCTGAAGACGCCCAGCATCATCTTTCACTCCTGACTCCTTTCCTGTGGGAGCAGAGTTCAAACGTTCGTGCTTTACTCTGCTGTGCTCAGAGAGCACCAGACACCAGAGATGTTGGATTCAAATGCACTTTTCGGTAGGAAGGGGGAGATACAGCAATAAGTGTGTCACCATTGCAAAGCTCACTGGGTGCTGAAGATTCCCAGCAACATCTTTCATTCTTGCCTCTTTTCCTGTGGGAGCAAAGTTCAAACGTTCGTGCTTTACTCTGCTGTGCTCAGAGAGCACCAGGCACAGAGATGTTGGATTCAAATGCACTTTTAGGTTGGAAGGGAGGAGGGACAGCTATGTTTGTGTCACCCTGCAAAGCTAACTGTGTGCTGAAGATGTCCAGCAACATCTTTCACTCCTGGCTCTTTTCCTGTGGGAGCAAAGTTCAAACGCTCTTGCTTTACATCGTTCTGCTCAGCCGAGAGCAGGCACCGGAGATGTTGGATTCAAATACACTTTGAGGAACGAAAGTGAGTAGAGACCTCAATGTGCGTGTCACCCTTTCAACTCTCACTGTGTGCTGAAGACGCCCAGCATCATCTTTCACTCCTGACTCCTTTCCTGTGGGAGCAAAGTTCAAACGTTCGTGCTTTACTCTGCTGTGCTCAGAGAGCACCAGACACCAGAGATGTTGGATTCAAATGCACTTTTCGGTAGGAAGGGGGAGATACAGCAATGAGTGTGTCACCATTGCAAAGCTCACTGGGTGCTGAAGTTTCCCAGCAACATCTTTCATACTTGCCCCTTTTATTGTGGGAGCAGAGCTTAAACGTTCGTGCTTTACTCTGCTGTGCTCAGAGAGCACCAGGCACCAGAGATGTTGGATTCAAATGCACTTTTAGGTTGGAAGGGAGGAGGGACAGCTATGTTTGTGTCACCCTGCAAAGCTCACTGTGTGCTGAAGATGTCCAGCAACATCTTTCACTCCTGGCTCTTTTCCTGTGGGAGCAAAGTTCAAACGCTCTTGCTTTACATCGTTCTGCTCAGCCGAGAGCAGGCACCGGAGATGTTGGATTCAAATACACTTTGAGGAACGAAAGTGAGGAGAGACCTCAATGTGCGTGTCACCCTTTCAACTCTCACTGTGTGCTGAAGACGCCCAGCATCATCTTTCACTCCTGACTCCTTTCCTGTGGGAGCAGAGTTCAAACGTTCGTGCTTTACTCTGCTGTGCTCAGAGAGCACCAGACACCAGAGATGTTGGATTCAAATGCACTTTTCGGTAGGAAGGGGGAGATACAGCAATAAGTGTGTCACCATTGCAAAGCTCACTGGGTGCTGAAGATGCCCAGCAACATCTTTCATTCTTGCCTCTTTTCCTGTGGGAGCAAAGTTCAAACGTTCGTGCTTTACTTTGCTGTGCTCAGAGAGCACCAGACACCAGAGATGTTGGATTCAAATGCACTTTTCGGTAGGAAGGGGGAGATAGAGCAATAAGTGTGTCACCATTGCAAAGCTCACTGGGTGCTGAAGATTCCCAGTAACATCTTTCATTCTTGCCTCTTTTCCTGTGGGAGCAAAGTTCAAACGTTCGTGCTTTACTCTGCTGTGCTCAGAGTGCACCAGGCACCAGAGATGTTGGATTCAAATGCACTTTTCGGTAGGAAGGGAGGAGGGACAGCTATGTTTGTGTCACCCTGCAAAGCTCACTGTGTGCTGAAGATGTCCAGCAACATCTTTCACTCCTGGCTCTTTTCCTGTGGGAGCAAAGTCCAAACGCTCTTGCTTTACATCGTTCTGCTCAGCCGAGAGCAGGCACCGGAGATGTTGGATTCAAATACACTTTGAGGAACGAAAGTGAGGAGAGACCTCAATGTGCGTGTCACCCTTTCAACTCTCACTGTGTGCTGAAGACGCCCAGCATCATCTTTCACTCCTGACTCCTTTCCTGTGGGAGCAGAGTTCAAACGTTCGTGCTTTACTCTGCTGTGCTCAGAGAGCACCAGACACCAGAGATGTTGCATTCAAATGCACTTTTCGGTAGGTAGGGGGAGATACAGCAATAAGTGTGTCACCATTGCAAAGCTCACTGGGTGCTGAAGATGCCCAGCAACATCTTTCACTCCTGACTCCTTTCCTGTGGGAGCAGAGTTCAAACGTTCGTGCTTGACTCTGCTGTGCTCAGAGAGCACCAGACACCAGAGATGTTGGATTCAAATGCACTTTTCGGTAGGAAGGGGGAGATACAGCAATAAGTGTGTCACCATTGCAAAGCTCACTGGGTGCTGAAGATGCCCAGCAACATCTTTCATTCTTGCCTCTTTTCCTGTGGGAGCAAAGTTCAAACGTTCGTGCTTTACTCTGCTGTGCTCAGAGAGCACCAGACACCAGAGATGTTGGATTCAAATGCACTTTTCGGTAGGAAGGGGGAGATACAGCAATGAGTGTGTCACCATTGCAAAGCTCACTGGGTGCTGAAGTTTCCCAGCAACATCTTTCATACTTGCCCCTTTTATTGTGGGAGCAGAGCTTAAACGTTCGTGCTTTACTCTGCTGTGCTCAGAGAGCACCAGGCACCAGAGATGTTGGATTCAAATGCACTTTTAGGTTGGAAGGGAGGAGGGACAGCTATGTTTGTGTCACCCTGCAAAGCTCACTGTGTGCTGAAGATGTCCAGCAACATCTTTCACTCCTGGCTCTTTTCCTGTGGGAGCAAAGTTCAAACGCTCTTGCTTTACATCGTTCTGCTCAGCCGAGAGCAGGCACCGGAGATGTTGGATTCAAATACACTTTGAGGAACGAAAGTGAGGAGAGACCTCAATGTGCGTGTCACCCTTTCAACTCTCACTGTGTGCTGAAGACGCCCAGCATCATCTTTCACTCCTGACTCCTTTCCTGTGGGAGCAGAGTTCAAACGTTCCTGCTTTACTCTGCTGTGCTCAGAGAGCACCAGACACCAGAGATGTTGGATTCAAATGCACTTTTCGGTAGGAAGGGGGAGATACAGCAATAAGTGTGTCACCATTGCAAAGCTCACTGGGTGCTGAAGATGCCCAGCAACATCTTTCATTCTTGCCTCTTTTCCTGTGGGAGCAAAGTTCAAACGTTCGTGATTTACTTTGCTGTGCTCAGAGAGCACCAGACACCAGAGATGTTGGATTCAAATGCACTTTTCGGTAGGAAGGGGGAGATAGAGCAATAAGTGTGTCACCATTGCAAAGCTCACTGGGTGCTGAAGATTCCCAGTAACATCTTTCATTCTTGCCTCTTTTCCTGTGGGAGCAAAGTTCAAACGTTCGTGCTTTACTCTGCTGTGCTCAGAGTGCACCAGGCACCAGAGATGTTGGATTCAAATGCACTTTTAGGTTGGAAGGGAGGAGGGACAGCTATGTTTGTGTCACCCTGCAAAGCTCACTGTGTGCTGAAGATGTCCAGCAACATCTTTCACTCCTGGCTCTTTTCCTGTGGGAGCAAAGTTCAAACGCTCTTGCTTTACATCGTTCTGCTCAGCCGAGAGCAGGCACCGGAGATGTTGGATTCAAATACACTTTGAGGAACGAAAGTGAGTAGAGACCTCAATGTGCGTGTCACCCTTTCAACTCTCACTGTGTGCTGAAGACGCCCAGCATCATCTTTCACTCCTGACTCCTTTCCTGTGGGAGCAGAGTTCAAACGTTCGTGCTTTACTCTGCTGTGCTCAGAGAGCACCAGACACCAGAGATGTTGCATTCAAATGCACTTTTCGGTAGGTAGGGGGAGATACAGCAATAAGTGTGTCACCATTGCAAAGCTCACTGGGTGCTGAAGATGCCCAGCAACATCTTTCACTCCTGACTCCTTTCCTGTGGGAGCAGAGTTCAAACGTTCGTGCTTGACTCTGCTGTGCTCAGAGAGCACCAGACACCAGAGATGTTGGATTCAAATGCACTTTTCGGTAGGAAGGGGGAGATACAGCAATAAGTGTGTCACCTTTGCAAAGCTCACTGAGTGCTGAAGATGCCCAGCAACATCTTTCATTCTTGCCTCTTTTCCTGTGGGAGCAAAGTTCAAACGTTCGTGCTTTACTCTGCTGTGCTCAGAGAGCACCAGACACCAGAGATGTTGGATTCAAATGCACTTTTCGGTAGGAAGGGGGAGATACAGCAATGAGTGTGTCACCATTGCAAAGCTCACTGGGTGCTGAAGTTTCCCAGCAACATCTTTCATACTTGCCCCTTTTATTGTGGGAGCAGAGCTTAAACGTTCGTGCTTTACTCTGCTGTGCTCAGAGAGCACCAGGCACAGAGATGTTTGATTCAAATGCACTTTTAGGTTGGAAGGGAGGAGGGACAGCTATGTTTGTGTCACCCTGCAAAGCTCACTGTGTGCTGAAGATGTCCAGCAACATCTTTCACTCCTGGCTCTTTTCCTGTGGGAGCAAAGTTCAAACGCTCTTGCTTTACATCGTTCTGCTCAGCCGAGAGCAGGCACCGGAGATGTTGGATTCAAATACACTTTGAGGAGCGAAAGTGAGTAGAGACCTCAATGTGCGTGTCACCCTTTCAACTCTCACTGTGTGCTGAAGACGCCCAGCATCATCTTTCACTCCTGACTCCTTTCCTGTGGGAGCAGAGTTCAAACGTTCGTGCTTTACTCTGCTGTGCTCAGAGAGCACCAGACACCAGAGATGTTGGATTCAAATGCACTTTTCGGTAGGAAGGGGGAGATACAGCAATAAGTGTGTCACCATTGCAAAGCTCACTGGGTGCTGAAGATTCCCAGCAACATCTTTCATTCTTGCCTCTTTTCCTGTGGGAGCAAAGTTCAAACGTTCGTGCTTTACTCTGCTGTGCTCAGAGAGCACCAGGCACAGAGATGTTGGATTCAAATGCACTTTTAGGTTGGAAGGGAGGAGGGACAGCTATGTTTGTGTCACCCTGCAAAGCTCACTGTGTGCTGAAGATGTCCAGCAACATCTTTCACTCCTGGCTCTTTTCCTGTGGGAGCAAAGTTCAAACGCTCTTGCTTTACATCGTTCTGCTCAGCCGAGAGCAGGCACCGGAGATGTTGGATTCAAATACACTTTGAGGAACGAAAGTGAGGAGAGACCTCAATGTGCGTGTCACCCTTTCAACTCTCACTGTGTGCTGAAGACGCCCAGCATCATCTTTCACTCCTGACTCCTTTCCTGTGGGAGCAGAGTTCAAACGTTCGTGCTTTACTCTGCTGTGCTCAGAGAGCACCAGACACCAGAGATGTTGGATTCAAATGCACTTTTCGGTAGGAAGGGGGAGATACAGCAATAAGTGTGTCACCATTGCAAAGCTCACTGGGTGCTGAAGATGCCCAGCAACATCTTTCATTCTTGCCTCTTTTCCTGTGGGAGCAAAGTTCAAACGTTCGTGCTTTACTTTGCTGTGCTCAGAGAGCACCAGACACCAGAGATGTTGGATTCAAATGCACTTTTCGGTAGGAAGGGGGAGATAGAGCAATAAGTGTGTCACCATTGCAAAGCTCACTGGGTGCTGAAGATTCCCAGTAACATCTTTCATTCTTGCCTCTTTTCCTGTGGGAGCAAAGTTCAAACGTTCGTGCTTTACTCTGCTGTGCTCAGAGTGCACCAGGCACCAGAGATGTTGGATTCAAATGCACTTTTCGGTAGGAAGGGAGGAGGGACAGCTATGTTTGTGTCACCCTGCAAAGCTCACTGTGTGCTGAAGATGTCCAGCAACATCTTTCACTCCTGGCTCTTTTCCTGTGGGAGCAAAGTCCAAACGCTCTTGCTTTACATCGTTCTGCTCAGCCGAGAGCAGGCACCGGAGATGTTGGATTCAAATACACTTTGAGGAACGAAAGTGAGGAGAGACCTCAATGTGCGTGTCACCCTTTCAACTCTCACTGTGTGCTGAAGACGCCCAGCATCATCTTTCACTCCTGACTCCTTTCCTGTGGGAGCAGAGTTCAAACGTTCGTGCTTTACTCTGCTGTGCTCAGAGAGCACCAGACACCAGAGATGTTGCATTCAAATGCACTTTTCGGTAGGTAGGGGGAGATACAGCAATAAGTGTGTCACCATTGCAAAGCTCACTGGGTGCTGAAGATGCCCAGCAACTTCTTTCACTCCTGACTCCTTTCCTGTGGGAGCAGAGTTCAAACGTTCGTGCTTGACTCTGCTGTGCTCAGAGAGCACCAGACACCAGAGATGTTGGATTCAAATGCACTTTTCGGTAGGAAGGGGGAGATACAGCAATAAGTGTGTCACCATTGCAAAGCTCACTGGGTGCTGAAGATGCCCAGCAACATCTTTCATTCTTGCCTCTTTTCCTGTGGGAGCAAAGTTCAAACGTTCGTGCTTTACTCTGCTGTGCTCAGAGAGCACCAGACACCAGAGATGTTGGATTCAAATGCACTTTTCGGTAGGAAGGGGGAGATACAGCAATGAGTGTGTCACCATTGCAAAGCTCACTGGGTGCTGAAGTTTCCCAGCAACATCTTTCATACTTGCCCCTTTTATTGTGGGAGCAGAGCTTAAACGTTCGTGCTTTACTCTGCTGTGCTCAGAGAGCACCAGGCACCAGAGATGTTGGATTCAAATGCACTTTTAGGTTGGAAGGGAGGAGGGACAGCTATGTTTGTGTCACCCTGCAAAGCTCACTGTGTGCTGAAGATGTCCAGCAACATCTTTCACTCCTGGCTCTTTTCCTGTGGGAGCAAAGTTCAAACGCTCTTGCTTTACATCGTTCTGCTCAGCCGAGAGCAGGCACCGGAGATGTTGGATTCAAATACACTTTGAGGAACGAAAGTGAGGAGAGACCTCAATGTGCGTGTCACCCTTTCAACTCTCACTGTGTGCTGAAGACGCCCAGCATCATCTTTCACTCCTGACTCCTTTCCTGTGGGAGCAGAGTTCAAACGTTCCTGCTTTACTCTGCTGTGCTCAGAGAGCACCAGACACCAGAGATGTTGGATTCAAATGCACTTTTCGGTAGGAAGGGGGAGATACAGCAATAAGTGTGTCACCATTGCAAAGCTCACTGGGTGCTGAAGATGCCCAGCAACATCTTTCATTCTTGCCTCTTTTCCTGTGGGAGCAAAGTTCAAACGTTCGTGATTTACTTTGCTGTGCTCAGAGAGCACCAGACACCAGAGATGTTGGATTCAAATGCACTTTTCGGTAGGAAGGGGGAGATAGAGCAATAAGTGTGTCACCATTGCAAAGCTCACTGGGTGCTGAAGATTCCCAGTAACATCTTTCATTCTTGCCTCTTTTCCTGTGGGAGCAAAGTTCAAACGTTCGTGCTTTACTCTGCTGTGCTCAGAGTGCACCAGGCACCAGAGATGTTGGATTCAAATGCACTTTTAGGTTGGAAGGGAGGAGGGACAGCTATGTTTGTGTCACCCTGCAAAGCTCACTGTGTGCTGAAGATGTCCAGCAACATCTTTCACTCCTGGCTCTTTTCCTGTGGGAGCAAAGTTCAAACGCTCTTGCTTTACATCGTTCTGCTCAGCCGAGAGCAGGCACCGGAGATGTTGGATTCAAATACACTTTGAGGAACGAAAGTGAGTAGAGACCTCAATGTGCGTGTCACCCTTTCAACTCTCACTGTGTGCTGAAGACGCCCAGCATCATCTTTCACTCCTGACTCCTTTCCTGTGGGAGCAGAGTTCAAACGTTCGTGCTTTACTCTGCTGTGCTCAGAGAGCACCAGACACCAGAGATGTTGCATTCAAATGCACTTTTCGGTAGGTAGGGGGAGATACAGCAATAAGTGTGTCACCATTGCAAAGCTCACTGGGTGCTGAAGATGCCCAGCAACATCTTTCACTCCTGACTCCTTTCCTGTGGGAGCAGAGTTCAAACGTTCGTGCTTGACTCTGCTGTGCTCAGAGAGCACCAGACACCAGAGATGTTGGATTCAAATGCACTTTTCGGTAGGAAGGGGGAGATACAGCAATAAGTGTGTCACCTTTGCAAAGCTCACTGAGTGCTGAAGATGCCCAGCAACATCTTTCATTCTTGCCTCTTTTCCTGTGGGAGCAAAGTTCAAACGTTCGTGCTTTACTCTGCTGTGCTCAGAGAGCACCAGACACCAGAGATGTTGGATTCAAATGCACTTTTCGGTAGGAAGGGGGAGATACAGCAATAAGTGTGTCACCATTGCAAAGCTCACTGGGTGCTGAAGTTTCCCAGCAACATCTTTCATACTTGCCCCTTTTATTGTGGGAGCAGAGCTTAAACGTTCGTGCTTTACTCTGCTGTGCTCAGAGAGCACCAGGCACAGAGATGTTTGATTCAAATGCACTTTTAGGTTGGAAGGGAGGAGGGACAGCTATGTTTGTGTCACCCTGCAAAGCTCACTGTGTGCTGAAGATGTCCAGCAACATCTTTCACTCCTGGCTCTTTTCCTGTGGGAGCAAAGTTCAAACGCTCTTGCTTTACATCGTTCTGCTCAGCCGAGAGCAGGCACCGGAGATGTTGGATTCAAATACACTTTGAGGAGCGAAAGTGAGTAGAGACCTCAATGTGCGTGTCACCCTTTCAACTCTCACTGTGTGCTGAAGACGCCCAGCATCATCTTTCACTCCTGACTCCTTTCCTGTGGGAGCAGAGTTCAAACGTTCGTGCTTTACTCTGCTGTGCTCAGAGAGCACCAGACACCAGAGATGTTGGATTCAAATGCACTTTTCGGTAGGAAGGGGGAGATACAGCAATAAGTGTGTCACCATTGCAAAGCTCACTGGGTGCTGAAGATTCCCAGCAACATCTTTCATTCTTGCCTCTTTTCCTGTGGGAGCAAAGTTCAAACGTTCGTGCTTTACTCTGCTGTGCTCAGAGAGCACCAGGCACAGAGATGTTGGATTCAAATGCACTTTTAGGTTGGAAGGGAGGAGGGACAGCTATGTTTGTGTCACCCTGCAAAGCTAACTGTGTGCTGAAGATGTCCAGCAACATCTTTCACTCCTGGCTCTTTTCCTGTGGGAGCAAAGTTCAAACGCTCTTGCTTTACATCGTTCTGCTCAGCCGAGAGCAGGCACCGGAGATGTTGGATTCAAATACACTTTGAGGAACGAAAGTGAGGAGAGACCTCAATGTGCGTGTCACCCTTTCAACTCTCACTGTGTGCTGAAGACGCCCAGCATCATCTTTCACTCCTGACTCCTTTCCTGTGGGAGCAAAGTTCAAACGTTCGTGCTTTACTCTGCTGTGCTCAGAGAGCACCAGACACCAGAGATGTTGGATTCAAATGCACTTTTCGGTAGGAAGGGGGAGATACAGCAATGAGTGTGTCACCATTGCAAAGCTCACTGGGTGCTGAAGTTTCCCAGCAACATCTTTCATACTTGCCCCTTTTATTGTGGGAGCAGAGCTTAAACGTTCGTGCTTTACTCTGCTGTGCTCAGAGAGCACCAGGCACCAGAGATGTTGGATTCAAATGCACTTTTAGGTTGGAAGGGAGGAGGGACAGCTATGTTTGTGTCACCCTGCAAAGCTCACTGTGTGCTGAAGATGTCCAGCAACATCTTTCACTCCTGGCTCTTTTCCTGTGGGAGCAAAGTTCAAACGCTCTTGCTTTACATCGTTCTGCTCAGCCGAGAGCAGGCACCGGAGATGTTGGATTCAAATACACTTTGAGGAGCGAAAGTGAGTAGAGACCTCAATGTGCGTGTCACCCTTTCAACTCTCACTGTGTGCTGAAGACGCCCAGCATCATCTTTCACTCCTGACTCCTTTCCTGTGGGAGCAGAGTTCAAACGTTCGTGCTTTACTCTGCTGTGCTCAGAGAGCACCAGACACCAGAGATGTTGGATTCAAATGCACTTTTCGGTAGGAAGGGGGAGATACAGCAATAAGTGTGTCACCATTGCAAAGCTCACTGGGTGCTGAAGATTCCCAGCAACATCTTTCATTCTTGCCTCTTTTCCTGTGGGAGCAAAGTTCAAACGTTCGTGCTTTACTCTGCTGTGCTCAGAGAGCACCAGGCACAGAGATGTTGGATTCAAATGCACTTTTAGGTTGGAAGGGAGGAGGGACAGCTATGTTTGTGTCACCCTGCAAAGCTCACTGTGTGCTGAAGATGTCCACCAACATCTTTCACTCCTGTCTCTTTTCCTGTGGGAGCAAAGTTCAAACGCTCTTGCTTTACATCGTTCTGCTCAGCCGAGAGCAGGCACCGGAGATGTTGGATTCAAATACACTTTGAGGAACGAAAGTGAGGAGAGACCTCAATGTGCGTGTCACCCTTTCAACTCTCACTGTGTGCTGAAGACGCCCAGCATCATCTTTCACTCCTGACTCCTTTCCTGTGGGAGCAGAGTTCAAACGTTCCTGCTTTACTCTGCTGTGCTCAGAGAGCACCAGACACCAGAGATGTTGGATTCAAATGCACTTTTCGGTAGGAAGGGGGAGATACAGCAATAAGTGTGTCACCATTGCAAAGCTCACTGGGTGCTGAAGATGCCCAGCAACATCTTTCATTCTTGCCTCTTTTCCTGTGGGAGCAAAGTTCAAACGTTCGTGCTTTACTTTGCTGTGCTCAGAGAGCACCAGACACCAGAGATGTTGGATTCAAATGCACTTTTCGGTAGGAAGGGGGAGATAGAGCAATAAGTGTGTCACCATTGCAAAGCTCACTGGGTGCTGAAGATTCCCAGTAACATCTTTCATTCTTGCCTCTTTTCCTGTGGGAGCAAAGTTCAAACGTTCGTGCTTTACTCTGCTGTGCTCAGAGTGCACCAGGCACCAGAGATGTTGGATTCAAATGCACTTTTCGGTAGGAAGGGAGGAGGGACAGCTATGTTTGTGTCACCCTGCAAAGCTCACTGTGTGCTGAAGATGTCCAGCAACATCTTTCACTCCTGGCTCTTTTCCTGTGGGAGCAAAGTCCAAACGCTCTTGCTTTACATCGTTCTGCTCAGCCGAGAGCAGGCACCGGAGATGTTGGATTCAAATACACTTTGAGGAACGAAAGTGAGGAGAGACCTCAATGTGCGTGTCACCCTTTCAACTCTCACTGTGTGCTGAAGACGCCCAGCATCATCTTTCACTCCTGACTCTTTTCCTGTGGGAGCAGAGTTCAAACGTTCGTGCTTTACTCTGCTGTGCTCAGAGAGCACCAGACACCAGAGATGTTGCATTCAAATGCACTTTTCGGTAGGTAGGGGGAGATACAGCAATAAGTGTGTCACCATTGCAAAGCTCACTGGGTGCTGAAGATGCCCAGCAACATCTTTCACTCCTGACTCCTTTCCTGTGGGAGCAGAGTTCAAACGTTCGTGCTTGACTCTGCTGTGCTCAGAGAGCACCAGACACCAGAGATGTTGGATTCAAATGCACTTTTCGGTAGGAAGGGGGAGATACAGCAATAAGTGTGTCACCATTGCAAAGCTCACTGGGTGCTGAAGATGCCCAGCAACATCTTTCATTCTTGCCTCTTTTCCTGTGGGAGCAAAGTTCAAACGTTCGTGCTTTACTCTGCTGTGCTCAGAGAGCACCAGACACCAGAGATGTTGGATTCAAATGCACTTTTCGGTAGGAAGGGGGAGATACAGCAATGAGTGTGTCACCATTGCAAAGCTCACTGGGTGCTGAAGTTTCCCAGCAACATCTTTCATACTTGCCCCTTTTATTGTGGGAGCAGAGCTTAAACGTTCGTGCTTTACTCTGCTGTGCTCAGAGAGCACCAGGCACCAGAGATGTTGGATTCAAATGCACTTTTAGGTTGGAAGGGAGGAGGGACAGCTATGTTTGTGTCACCCTGCAAAGCTCACTGTGTGCTGAAGATGTCCAGCAACATCTTTCACTCCTGGCTCTTTTCCTGTGGGAGCAAAGTTCAAACGCTCTTGCTTTACATCGTTCTGCTCAGCCGAGAGCAGGCACCGGAGATGTTGGATTCAAATACACTTTGAGGAACGAAAGTGAGGAGAGACCTCAATGTGCGTGTCACCCTTTCAACTCTCACTGTGTGCTGAAGACGCCCAGCATCATCTTTCACTCCTGACTCCTTTCCTGTGGGAGCAGAGTTCAAACGTTCCTGCTTTACTCTGCTGTGCTCAGAGAGCACCAGACACCAGAGATGTTGGATTCAAATGCACTTTTCGGTAGGAAGGGGGAGATACAGCAATAAGTGTGTCACCATTGCAAAGCTCACTGGGTGCTGAAGATGCCCAGCAACATCTTTCATTCTTGCCTCTTTTCCTGTGGGAGCAAAGTTCAAACGTTCGTGATTTACTTTGCTGTGCTCAGAGAGCACCAGACACCAGAGATGTTGGATTCAAATGCACTTTTCGGTAGGAAGGGGGAGATAGAGCAATAAGTGTGTCACCATTGCAAAGCTCACTGGGTGCTGAAGATTCCCAGTAACATCTTTCATTCTTGCCTCTTTTCCTGTGGGAGCAAAGTTCAAACGTTCGTGCTTTACTCTGCTGTGCTCAGAGTGCACCAGGCACCAGAGATGTTGGATTCAAATGCACTTTTAGGTTGGAAGGGAGGAGGGACAGCTATGTTTGTGTCACCCTGCAAAGCTCACTGTGTGCTGAAGATGTCCAGCAACATCTTTCACTCCTGGCTCTTTTCCTGTGGGAGCAAAGTTCAAACGCTCTTGCTTTACATCGTTCTGCTCAGCCGAGAGCAGGCACCGGAGATGTTGGATTCAAATACACTTTGAGGAACGAAAGTGAGTAGAGACCTCAATGTGCGTGTCACCCTTTCAACTCTCACTGTGTGCTGAAGACGCCCAGCATCATCTTTCACTCCTGACTCCTTTCCTGTGGGAGCAGAGTTCAAACGTTCGTGCTTTACTCTGCTGTGCTCAGAGAGCACCAGACACCAGAGATGTTGCATTCAAATGCACTTTTCGGTAGGTAGGGGGAGATACAGCAATAAGTGTGTCACCATTGCAAAGCTCACTGGGTGCTGAAGATGCCCAGCAACATCTTTCACTCCTGACTCCTTTCCTGTGGGAGCAGAGTTCAAACGTTCGTGCTTGACTCTGCTGTGCTCAGAGAGCACCAGACACCAGAGATGTTGGATTCAAATGCACTTTTCGGTAGGAAGGGGGAGATACAGCAATAAGTGTGTCACCTTTGCAAAGCTCACTGAGTGCTGAAGATGCCCAGCAACATCTTTCATTCTTGCCTCTTTTCCTGTGGGAGCAAAGTTCAAACGTTCGTGCTTTACTCTGCTGTGCTCAGAGAGCACCAGACACCAGAGATGTTGGATTCAAATGCACTTTTCGGTAGGAAGGGGGAGATACAGCAATGAGTGTGTCACCATTGCAAAGCTCACTGGGTGCTGAAGTTTCCCAGCAACATCTTTCATACTTGCCCCTTTTATTGTGGGAGCAGAGCTTAAACGTTCGTGCTTTACTCTGCTGTGCTCAGAGAGCACCAGGCACAGAGATGTTTGATTCAAATGCACTTTTAGGTTGGAAGGGAGGAGGGACAGCTATGTTTGTGTCACCCTGCAAAGCTCACTGTGTGCTGAAGATGTCCAGCAACATCTTTCACTCCTGGCTCTTTTCCTGTGGGAGCAAAGTTCAAACGCTCTTGCTTTACATCGTTCTGCTCAGCCGAGAGCAGGCACCGGAGATGTTGGATTCAAATACACTTTGAGGAGCGAAAGTGAGTAGAGACCTCAATGTGCGTGTCACCCTTTCAACTCTCACTGTGTGCTGAAGACGCCCAGCATCATCTTTCACTCCTGACTCCTTTCCTGTGGGAGCAGAGTTCAAACGTTCGTGCTTTACTCTGCTGTGCTCAGAGAGCACCAGACACCAGAGATGTTGGATTCAAATGCACTTTTCGGTAGGAAGGGGGAGATACAGCAATAAGTGTGTCACCATTGCAAAGCTCACTGGGTGCTGAAGATTCCCAGCAACATCTTTCATTCTTGCCTCTTTTCCTGTGGGAGCAAAGTTCAAACGTTCGTGCTTTACTCTGCTGTGCTCAGAGAGCACCAGGCACAGAGATGTTGGATTCAAATGCACTTTTAGGTTGGAAGGGAGGAGGGACAGCTATGTTTGTGTCACCCTGCAAAGCTAACTGTGTGCTGAAGATGTCCAGCAACATCTTTCACTCCTGGCTCTTTTCCTGTGGGAGCAAAGTTCAAACGCTCTTGCTTTACATCGTTCTGCTCAGCCGAGAGCAGGCACCGGAGATGTTGGATTCAAATACACTTTGAGGAACGAAAGTGAGTAGAGACCTCAATGTGCGTGTCACCCTTTCAACTCTCACTGTGTGCTGAAGACGCCCAGCATCATCTTTCACTCCTGACTCCTTTCCTGTGGGAGCAAAGTTCAAACGTTCGTGCTTTACTCTGCTGTGCTCAGAGAGCACCAGACACCAGAGATGTTGGATTCAAATGCACTTTTCGGTAGGAAGGGGGAGATACAGCAATGAGTGTGTCACCATTGCAAAGCTCACTGGGTGCTGAAGTTTCCCAGCAACATCTTTCATACTTGCCCCTTTTATTGTGGGAGCAGAGCTTAAACGTTCGTGCTTTACTCTGCTGTGCTCAGAGAGCACCAGGCACCAGAGATGTTGGATTCAAATGCACTTTTAGGTTGGAAGGGAGGAGGGACAGCTATGTTTGTGTCACCCTGCAAAGCTCACTGTGTGCTGAAGATGTCCAGCAACATCTTTCACTCCTGGCTCTTTTCCTGTGGGAGCAAAGTTCAAACGCTCTTGCTTTACATCGTTCTGCTCAGCCGAGAGCAGGCACCGGAGATGTTGGATTCAAATACACTTTGAGGAACGAAAGTGAGGAGAGACCTCAATGTGCGTGTCACCCTTTCAACTCTCACTGTGTGCTGAAGACGCCCAGCATCATCTTTCACTCCTGACTCCTTTCCTGTGGGAGCAGAGTTCAAACGTTCCTGCTTTACTCTGCTGTGCTCAGAGAGCACCAGACACCAGAGATGTTGGATTCAAATGCACTTTTCGGTAGGAAGGGGGAGATACAGCAATAAGTGTGTCACCATTGCAAAGCTCACTGGGTGCTGAAGATGCCCAGCAACATCTTTCATTCTTGCCTCTTTTCCTGTGGGAGCAAAGTTCAAACGTTCGTGATTTACTTTGCTGTGCTCAGAGAGCACCAGACACCAGAGATGTTGGATTCAAATGCACTTTTCGGTAGGAAGGGGGAGATAGAGCAATAAGTGTGTCACCATTGCAAAGCTCACTGGGTGCTGAAGATTCCCAGTAACATCTTTCATTCTTGCCTCTTTTCCTGTGGGAGCAAAGTTCAAACGTTCGTGCTTTACTCTGCTGTGCTCAGAGTGCACCAGGCACCAGAGATGTTGGATTCAAATGCACTTTTAGGTTGGAAGGGAGGAGGGACAGCTATGTTTGTGTCACCCTGCAAAGCTCACTGTGTGCTGAAGATGTCCAGCAACATCTTTCACTCCTGGCTCTTTTCCTGTGGGAGCAAAGTTCAAACGCTCTTGCTTTACATCGTTCTGCTCAGCCGAGAGCAGGCACCGGAGGTGTTGGATTCAAATACACTTTGAGGAACGAAAGTGAGTAGAGACCTCAATGTGCGTGTCACCCTTTCAACTCTCACTGTGTGCTGAAGACGCCCAGCATCATCTTTCACTCCTGACTCCTTTCCTGTGGGAGCAGAGTTCAAACGTTCGTGCTTTACTCTGCTGTGCTCAGAGAGCACCAGACACCAGAGATGTTGCATTCAAATGCACTTTTCGGTAGGTAGGGGGAGATACAGCAATAAGTGTGTCACCATTGCAAAGCTCACTGGGTGCTGAAGATGCCCAGCAACATCTTTCACTCCTGACTCCTTTCCTGTGGGAGCAGAGTTCAAACGTTCGTGCTTGACTCTGCTGTGCTCAGAGAGCACCAGACACCAGAGATGTTGGATTCAAATGCACTTTTCGGTAGGAAGGGGGAGATACAGCAATAAGTGTGTCACCTTTGCAAAGCTCACTGAGTGCTGAAGATGCCCAGCAACATCTTTCATTCTTGCCTCTTTTCCTGTGGGAGCAAAGTTCAAACGTTCGTGCTTTACTCTGCTGTGCTCAGAGAGCACCAGACACCAGAGATGTTGGATTCAAATGCACTTTTCGGTAGGAAGGGGGAGATACAGCAATGAGTGTGTCACCATTGCAAAGCTCACTGGGTGCTGAAGTTTCCCAGCAACATCTTTCATACTTGCCCCTTTTATTGTGGGAGCAGAGCTTAAACGTTCGTGCTTTACTCTGCTGTGCTCAGAGAGCACCAGGCACAGAGATGTTTGATTCAAATGCACTTTTAGGTTGGAAGGGAGGAGGGACAGCTATGTTTGTGTCACCCTGCAAAGCTCACTGTGTGCTGAAGATGTCCAGCAACATCTTTCACTCCTGGCTCTTTTCCTGTGGGAGCAAAGTTCAAACGCTCTTGCTTTACATCGTTCTGCTCAGCCGAGAGCAGGCACCGGAGATGTTGGATTCAAATACACTTTGAGGAGCGAAAGTGAGTAGAGACCTCAATGTGCGTGTCACCCTTTCAACTCTCACTGTGTGCTGAAGACGCCCAGCATCATCTTTCACTCCTGACTCCTTTCCTGTGGGAGCAAAGTTCAAACGTTCGTGCTTTACTCTGCTGTGCTCAGAGAGCACCAGACACCAGAGATGTTGGATTCAAATGCACTTTTCGGTAGGAAGGGGGAGATACAGCAATAAGTGTGTCACCATTGCAAAGCTCACTGGGTGCTGAAGTTTCCCAGCAACATCTTTCATACTTGCCCCTTTTATTGTGGGAGCAGAGCTTAAACGTTCGTGCTTTACTCTGCTGTGCTCAGAGAGCACCAGGCACCAGAGATGTTGGATTCAAATGCACTTTTAGGTTGGAAGGGAGGAGGGACAGCTATGTTTGTGTCACCCTGCAAAGCTCACTGTGTGCTGAAGATGTCCAGCAACATCTTTCACTCCTGGCTCTTTTCCTGTGGGAGCAAAGTTCAAACGCTCTTGCTTTACATCGTTCTGCTCAGCCGAGAGCAGGCACCGGAGATGTTGGATTCAAATACACTTTGAGGAACGAAAGTGAGGAGAGACCTCAATGTGCGTGTCACCCTTTCAACTCTCACTGTGTGCTGAAGACGCCCAGCATCATCTTTCACTCCTGACTCCTTTCCTGTGGGAGCAGAGTTCAAACGTTCGTGCTTTACTCTGCTGTGCTCAGAGAGCACCAGACACCAGAGATGTTGGATTCAAATGCACTTTTCGGTAGGAAGGGGGAGATACAGCAATAAGTGTGTCACCATTGCAAAGCTCACTGGGTGCTGAAGATGCCCAGCAACATCTTTCATTCTTGCCTCTTTTCCTGTGGGAGCAAAGTTCAAACGTTCGTGCTTTACTCTGCTGTGCTCAGAGAGCACCAGACACCAGAGATGTTGGATTCAAATGCACTTTTCGGTAGGAAGGGGGAGATACAGCAATAAGTGTGTCACCATTGCAAAGCTCACTGGGTGCTGAAGATTCCCAGCAACATCTTTCATTCTTGCCCCTTTTCCTGTGGGAGCAAAGTTCAAACGTTCGTGCTTTACTCTGCTGTGCTCAGAGAGCACCAGGCACAGAGATGTTGGATTCAAATACACTTTTAGGTTGGAAGGGAGGAGGGACAGCTATGTTTGTGTCACCCTGCAAAGCTCACTGTGTGCTGAAGATGTCCAGCAACATCTTTCACTCCTGGCTCTTTTCCTGTGGGAGCAAAGTTCAAACGCTCTTGCTTTACATCGTTCTGCTCAGCCGAGAGCAGGCACCGGAGATGTTGGATTCAAATACACTTTGAGGAACGAAAGTGAGGAGAGACCTCAATGTGCGTGTCACCCTTTCAACTCTCACTGTGTGCTGAAGACGCCCAGCATCATCTTTCACTCCTGACTCCTTTCCTGTGGGAGCAGAGTTCAAACGTTCGTGCTTTACTCTGCTGTGCTCAGAGAGCACCAGACACCAGAGATGTTGGATTCAAATGCACTTTTCGGTAGGAAGGGGGAGATACAGCAATAAGTGTGTCACCATTGCAAAGCTCACTGGGTGCTGAAGATGCCCAGCAACATCTTTCACTCCTGACTCCTTTCCTGTGGGAGCAGAGTTCAAACGTTCGTGCTTGACTCTGCTGTGCTCAGAGAGCACCAGACACCAGAGATGTTGGATTCAAATGCACTTTTCGGTAGGAAGGGGGAGATACAGCAATAAGTGTGTCACCATTGCAAAGCTCACTGGGTGCTGAAGATGCCCAGCAACATCTTTCATTCTTGCCTCTTTTCCTGTGGGAGCAAAGTTCAAACGTTCGTGCTTTACTCTGCTGTGCTCAGAGAGCACCAGGCACAGAGATGTTGGATTCAAATGCACTTTTAGGTTGGAAGGGAGGAGGGACAGCTATGTTTGTGTCACCCTGCAAAGCTAACTGTGTGCTGAAGATGTCCAGCAACATCTTTCACTCCTGGCTCTTTTCCTGTGGGAGCAAAGTTCAAACGCTCTTGCTTTACATCGTTCTGCTCAGCCGAGAGCAGGCACCGGAGATGTTGGATTCAAATACACTTTGAGGAACGAAAGTGAGGAGAGACCTCAATGTGCGTGTCACCCTTTCAACTCTCACTGTGTGCTGAAGACGCCCAGCATCATCTTTCACTCCTGACTCCTTTCCTGTGGGAGCAGAGTTCAAACGTTCCTGCTTTACTCTGCTGTGCTCAGAGAGCACCAGACACCAGAGATGTTGGATTCAAATGCACTTTTCGGTAGGAAGGGGGAGATACAGCAATAAGTGTGTCACCATTGCAAAGCTCACTGGGTGCTGAAGATGCCCAGCAACATCTTTCATTCTTGCCTCTTTTCCTGTGGGAGCAAAGTTCAAACGTTCGTGATTTACTTTGCTGTGCTCAGAGAGCACCAGACACCAGAGATGTTGGATTCAAATGCACTTTTCGGTAGGAAGGGGGAGATAGAGCAATAAGTGTGTCACCATTGCAAAGCTCACTGGGTGCTGAAGATTCCCAGTAACATCTTTCATTCTTGCCTCTTTTCCTGTGGGAGCAAAGTTCAAACGTTCGTGCTTTACTCTGCTGTGCTCAGAGTGCACCAGGCACCAGAGATGTTGGATTCAAATGCACTTTTAGGTTGGAAGGGAGGAGGGACAGCTATGTTTGTGTCACCCTGCAAAGCTCACTGTGTGCTGAAGATGTCCAGCAACATCTTTCACTCCTGGCTCTTTTCCTGTGGGAGCAAAGTTCAAACGCTCTTGCTTTACATCGTTCTGCTCAGCCGAGAGCAGGCACCGGAGATGTTGGATTCAAATACACTTTGAGGAACGAAAGTGAGTAGAGACCTCAATGTGCGTGTCACCCTTTCAACTCTCACTGTGTGCTGAAGACGCCCAGCATCATCTTTCACTCCTGACTCCTTTCCTGTGGGAGCAGAGTTCAAACGTTCGTGCTTTACTCTGCTGTGCTCAGAGAGCACCAGACACCAGAGATGTTGCATTCAAATGCACTTTTCGGTAGGTAGGGGGAGATACAGCAATAAGTGTGTCACCATTGCAAAGCTCACTGGGTGCTGAAGATGCCCAGCAACATCTTTCACTCCTGACTCCTTTCCTGTGGGAGCAGAGTTCAAACGTTCGTGCTTGACTCTGCTGTGCTCAGAGAGCACCAGACACCAGAGATGTTGGATTCAAATGCACTTTTCGGTAGGAAGGGGGAGATACAGCAATAAGTGTGTCACCTTTGCAAAGCTCACTGAGTGCTGAAGATGCCCAGCAACATTTTTCATTCTTGCCTCTTTTCCTGTGGGAGCAAAGTTCAAACGTTCGTGCTTTACTCTGCTGTGCTCAGAGAGCACCAGACACCAGAGATGTTGGATTCAAATGCACTTTTCGGTAGGAAGGGGGAGATACAGCAATGAGTGTGTCACCATTGCAAAGCTCACTGGGTGCTGAAGTTTCCCAGCAACATCTTTCATACTTGCCCCTTTTATTGTGGGAGCAGAGCTTAAACGTTCGTGCTTTACTCTGCTGTGCTCAGAGAGCACCAGGCACAGAGATGTTTGATTCAAATGCACTTTTAGGTTGGAAGGGAGGAGGGACAGCTATGTTTGTGTCACCCTGCAAAGCTCACTGTGTGCTGAAGATGTCCAGCAACATCTTTCACTCCTGGCTCTTTTCCTGTGGGAGCAAAGTTCAAACGCTCTTGCTTTACATCGTTCTGCTCAGCCGAGAGCAGGCACCGGAGATGTTGGATTCAAATACACTTTGAGGAACGAAAGTGAGTAGAGACCTCAATGTGCGTGTCACCCTTTCAACTCTCACTGTGTGCTGAAGACGCCCAGCATCATCTTTCACTCCTGACTCCTTTCCTGTGGGAGCAGAGTTCAAACGTTCGTGCTTTACTCTGCTGTGCTCAGAGAGCACCAGACACCAGAGATGTTGGATTCAAATGCACTTTTCGGTAGGAAGGGGGAGATACAGCAATAAGTGTGTCACCATTGCAAAGCTCACTGGGTGCTGAAGATTCCCAGCAACATCTTTCATTCTTGCCTCTTTTCCTGTGGGAGCAAAGTTCAAACGTTCGTGCTTTACTCTGCTGTGCTCAGAGAGCACCAGGCACAGAGATGTTGGATTCAAATGCACTTTTAGGTTGGAAGGGAGGAGGGACAGCTATGTTTGTGTCACCCTGCAAAGCTAACTGTGTGCTGAAGATGTCCAGCAACATCTTTCACTCCTGGCTCTTTTCCTGTGGGAGCAAAGTTCAAACGCTCTTGCTTTACATCGTTCTGCTCAGCCGAGAGCAGGCACCGGAGATGTTGGATTCAAATACACTTTGAGGAACGAAAGTGAGTAGAGACCTCAATGTGCGTGTCACCCTTTCAACTCTCACTGTGTGCTGAAGACGCCCAGCATCATCTTTCACTCCTGACTCCTTTCCTGTGGGAGCAAAGTTCAAACGTTCGTGCTTTACTCTGCTGTGCTCAGAGAGCACCAGACACCAGAGATGTTGGATTCAAATGCACTTTTCGGTAGGAAGGGGGAGATACAGCAATAAGTGTGTCACCATTGCAAAGCTCACTGGGTGCTGAAGTTTCCCAGCAACATCTTTCATACTTGCCCCTTTTATTGTGGGAGCAGAGCTTAAACGTTCGTGCTTTACTCTGCTGTGCTCAGAGAGCACCAGGCACCAGAGATGTTGGATTCAAATGCACTTTTAGGTTGGAAGGGAGGAGGGACAGCTATGTTTGTGTCACCCTGCAAAGCTCACTGTGTGCTGAAGATGTCCAGCAACATCTTTCACTCCTGGCTCTTTTCCTGTGGGAGCAAAGTTCAAACGCTCTTGCTTTACATCGTTCTGCTCAGCCGAGAGCAGGCACCGGAGATGTTGGATTCAAATACACTTTGAGGAACGAAAGTGAGGAGAGACCTCAATGTGCGTGTCACCCTTTCAACTCTCACTGTGTGCTGAAGACGCCCAGCATCATCTTTCACTCCTGACTCCTTTCCTGTGGGAGCAGAGTTCAAACGTTCGTGCTTTACTCTGCTGTGCTCAGAGAGCACCAGACACCAGAGATGTTGGATTCAAATGCACTTTTCGGTAGGAAGGGGGAGATACAGCAATAAGTGTGTCACCATTGCAAAGCTCACTGGGTGCTGAAGATTCCCAGCAACATCTTTCATTCTTGCCTCTTTTCCTGTGGGAGCAAAGTTCAAACGTTCGTGCTTTACTCTGCTGTGCTCAGAGAGCACCAGGCACAGAGATGTTGGATTCAAATGCACTTTTAGGTTGGAAGGGAGGAGGGACAGCTATGTTTGTGTCACCCTGCAAAGCTAACTGTGTGCTGAAGATGTCCAGCAACATCTTTCACTCCTGGCTCTTTTCCTGTGGGAGCAAAGTTCAAACGCTCTTGCTTTACATCGTTCTGCTCAGCCGAGAGCAGGCACCGGAGATGTTGGATTCAAATACACTTTGAGGAACGAAAGTGAGTAGAGACCTCAATGTGCGTGTCACCCTTTCAACTCTCACTGTGTGCTGAAGACGCCCAGCATCATCTTTCACTCCTGACTCCTTTCCTGTGGGAGCAAAGTTCAAACGTTCGTGCTTTACTCTGCTGTGCTCAGAGAGCACCAGACACCAGAGATGTTGGATTCAAATGCACTTTTCGGTAGGAAGGGGGAGATACAGCAATAAGTGTGTCACCATTGCAAAGCTCACTGGGTGCTGAAGTTTCCCAGCAACATCTTTCATACTTGCCCCTTTTATTGTGGGAGCAGAGCTTAAACGTTCGTGCTTTACTCTGCTGTGCTCAGAGAGCACCAGGCACCAGAGATGTTGGATTCAAATGCACTTTTAGGTTGGAAGGGAGGAGGGACAGCTATGTTTGTGTCACCCTGCAAAGCTCACTGTGTGCTGAAGATGTCCAGCAACATCTTTCACTCCTGGCTCTTTTCCTGTGGGAGCAAAGTTCAAACGCTCTTGCTTTACATCGTTCTGCTCAGCCGAGAGCAGGCACCGGAGATGTTGGATTCAAATACACTTTGAGGAACGAAAGTGAGGAGAGACCTCAATGTGCGTGTCACCCTTTCAACTCTCACTGTGTGCTGAAGACGCCCAGCATCATCTTTCACTCCTGACTCCTTTCCTGTGGGAGCAGAGTTCAAACGTTCGTGCTTTACTCTGCTGTGCTCAGAGAGCACCAGACACCAGAGATGTTGGATTCAAATGCACTTTTCGGTAGGAAGGGGGAGATACAGCAATAAGTGTGTCACCATTGCAAAGCTCACTGGGTGCTGAAGATGCCCAGCAACATCTTTCATTCTTGCCTCTTTTCCTGTGGGAGCAAAGTTCAAACGTTCGTGCTTTACTCTGCTGTGCTCAGAGAGCACCAGACACCAGAGATGTTGGATTCAAATGCACTTTTCGGTAGGAAGGGGGAGATACAGCAATAAGTGTGTCACCATTGCAAAGCTCACTGGGTGCTGAAGATTCCCAGCAACATCTTTCATTCTTGCCCCTTTTCCTGTGGGAGCAAAGTTCAAACGTTCGTGCTTTACTCTGCTGTGCTCAGAGAGCACCAGGCACAGAGATGTTGGATTCAAATACACTTTTAGGTTGGAAGGGAGGAGGGACAGCTATGTTTGTGTCACCCTGCAAAGCTCACTGTGTGCTGAAGATGTCCAGCAACATCTTTCACTCCTGGCTCTTTTCCTGTGGGAGCAAAGTTCAAACGCTCTTGCTTTACATCGTTCTGCTCAGCCGAGAGCAGGCACCGGAGATGTTGGATTCAAATACACTTTGAGGAACGAAAGTGAGGAGAGACCTCAATGTGCGTGTCACCCTTTCAACTCTCACTGTGTGCTGAAGACGCCCAGCATCATCTTTCACTCCTGACTCCTTTCCTGTGGGAGCAGAGTTCAAACGTTCGTGCTTTACTCTGCTGTGCTCAGAGAGCACCAGACACCAGAGATGTTGGATTCAAATGCACTTTTCGGTAGGAAGGGGGAGATACAGCAATAAGTGTGTCACCATTGCAAAGCTCACTGGGTGCTGAAGATGCCCAGCAACATCTTTCACTCCTGACTCCTTTCCTGTGGGAGCAGAGTTCAAACGTTCGTGCTTGACTCTGCTGTGCTCAGAGAGCACCAGACACCAGAGATGTTGGATTCAAATGCACTTTTCGGTAGGAAGGGGGAGATACAGCAATAAGTGTGTCACCATTGCAAAGCTCACTGGGTGCTGAAGATGCCCAGCAACATCTTTCATTCTTGCCTCTTTTCCTGTGGGAGCAAAGTTCAAACGTTCGTGCTTTACTCTGCTGTGCTCAGAGAGCACCAGGCACAGAGATGTTGGATTCAAATGCACTTTTAGGTTGGAAGGGAGGAGGGACAGCTATGTTTGTGTCACCCTGCAAAGCTAACTGTGTGCTGAAGATGTCCAGCAACATCTTTCACTCCTGGCTCTTTTCCTGTGGGAGCAAAGTTCAAACGCTCTTGCTTTACATCGTTCTGCTCAGCCGAGAGCAGGCACCGGAGATGTTGGATTCAAATACACTTTGAGGAACGAAAGTGAGTAGAGACCTCAATGTGCGTGTCACCCTTTCAACTCTCACTGTGTGCTGAAGACGCCCAGCATCATCTTTCACTCCTGACTCCTTTCCTGTGGGAGCAAAGTTCAAACGTTCGTGCTTTACTCTGCTGTGCTCAGAGAGCACCAGACACCAGAGATGTTGGATTCAAATGCACTTTTCGGTAGGAAGGGGGAGATACAGCAATAAGTGTGTCACCATTGCAAAGCTCACTGGGTGCTGAAGTTTCCCAGCAACATCTTTCATACTTGCCCCTTTTATTGTGGGAGCAGAGCTTAAACGTTCGTGCTTTACTCTGCTGTGCTCAGAGAGCACCAGGCACCAGAGATGTTGGATTCAAATGCACTTTTAGGTTGGAAGGGAGGAGGGACAGCTATGTTTGTGTCACCCTGCAAAGCTCACTGTGTGCTGAAGATGTCCAGCAACATCTTTCACTCCTGGCTCTTTTCCTGTGGGAGCAAAGTTCAAACGCTCTTGCTTTACATCGTTCTGCTCAGCCGAGAGCAGGCACCGGAGATGTTGGATTCAAATACACTTTGAGGAACGAAAGTGAGGAGAGACCTCAATGTGCGTGTCACCCTTTCAACTCTCACTGTGTGCTGAAGACGCCCAGCATCATCTTTCACTCCTGACTCCTTTCCTGTGGGAGCAGAGTTCAAACGTTCCTGCTTTACTCTGCTGTGCTCAGAGAGCACCAGACACCAGAGATGTTGGATTCAAATGCACTTTTCGGTAGGAAGGGGGAGATACAGCAATAAGTGTGTCACCATTGCAAAGCTCACTGGGTGCTGAAGATGCCCAGCAACATCTTTCATTCTTGCCTCTTTTCCTGTGGGAGCAAAGTTCAAACGTTCGTGCTTTACTCTGCTGTGCTCAGAGAGCACCAGACACCAGAGATGTTGGATTCAAATGCACTTTTCGGTAGGAAGGGGGAGATACAGCAATAAGTGTGTCACCATTGCAAAGCTCACTGGGTGCTGAAGATTCCCAGCAACATCTTTCATACTTGCCCCTTTTATTGTGGGAGCAGAGCTTAAACGTTCGTGCTTTACTCTGCTGTGCTCAGAGAGCACCAGGCACCAGAGATGTTGGATTCAAATGCACTTTTAGGTTGGAAGGGAGGAGGGACAGCTATGTTTGTGTCACCCTGCAAAGCTCACTGTGTGCTGAAGATGTCCAGCAACATCTTTCACTCCTGGCTCTTTTCCTGTGGGAGCAAAGTTCAAACGCTCTTGCTTTACATCGTTCTGCTCAGCCGAGAGCAGGCACCGGAGATGTTGGATTCAAATACACTTTGAGGAACGAAAGTGAGGAGAGACCTCAATGTGCGTGTCACCCTTTCAACTCTCACTGTGTGCTGAAGACGCCCAGCATCATCTTTCACTCCTGACTCCTTTCCTGTGGGAGCAGAGTTCAAACGTTCCTGCTTTACTCTGCTGTGCTCAGAGAGCACCAGACACCAGAGATGTTGGATTCAAATGCACTTTTCGGTAGGAAGGGGGAGATACAGCAATAAGTGTGTCACCATTGCAAAGCTCACTGGGTGCTGAAGATGCCCAGCAACATCTTTCATTCTTGCCTCTTTTCCTGTGGGAGCAAAGTTCAAACGTTCGTGCTTTACTCTGCTGTGCTCAGAGAGCACCAGACACCAGAGATGTTGGATTCAAATGCACTTTTCGGTAGGAAGGGGGAGATACAGCAATAAGTGTGTCACCATTGCAAAGCTCACTGGGTGCTGAAGATTCCCAGCAACATCTTTCATTCTTGCCCCTTTTCCTGTGGGAGCAAAGTTCAAACGTTCGTGCTTTACTCTGCTGTGCTCAGAGAGCACCAGGCACAGAGATGTTGGATTCAAATGCACTTTTAGGTTGGAAGGGAGGAGGGACAGCTATGTTTGTGTCACCCTGCAAAGCTCACTGTGTGCTGAAGATGTCCAGCAACATCTTTCACTCCTGGCTCTTTTCCTGTGGGAGCAAAGTTCAAACGCTCTTGCTTTACATCGTTCTGCTCAGCCGAGAGCAGGCACCGGAGATGTTGGATTCAAATACACTTTGAGGAACGAAAGTGAGGAGAGACCTCAATGTGCGTGTCACCCTTTCAACTCTCACTGTGTGCTGAAGACGCCCAGCATCATCTTTCACTCCTGACTCCTTTCCTGTGGGAGCAGAGTTCAAACGTTCGTGCTTTACTCTGCTGTGCTCAGAGAGCACCAGACACCAGAGATGTTGGATTCAAATGCACTTTTCGGTAGGAAGGGGGAGATACAGCAATAAGTGTGTCACCATTGCAAAGCTCACTGGGTGCTGAAGATGCCCAGCAACATCTTTCACTCCTGACTCCTTTCCTGTGGGAGCAGAGTTCAAACGTTCGTGCTTTACTCTGCTGTGCTCAGAGAGCACCAGGCACAGAGATGTTGGATTCAAATACACTTTTAGGTTGGAAGGGAGGAGGGACAGCTATGTTTGTGTCACCCTGCAAAGCTCACTGTGTGCTGAAGATGTCCAGCAACATCTTTCACTCCTGGCTCTTTTCCGGTGGGAGCAAAGTTCAAACACTCTTGCTTTAGATCGTTCTGCTCAGCCAAGAGCAGGCACCGGAGATGTTGGATTTAATACACTTTGAGGAACGAAAGTGAGGAGAGACCTCAATGTGCGTGTCACCCTTTCAACTCTCACTGTGTGCTGAAGACGCCCAGCATCATCTTTCACTCCTGACTCCTTTCCTGTGGGAGCAGAGTTCAAACGTTCGTGCTTTACTCTGCTGTGCTCAGAGAGCACCAGACACCAGAGATGTTGGATTCAAATGCACTTTTCGGTAGGAAGGGGGAGATACAGCAATAAGTGTGTCACCATTGCAAAGCTCACTGGGTGCTGAAGATGCCCAGCAACATCTTTCACTCCTGACTCCTTTCCTGTGGGAGCAGAGTTCAAACGTTCGTGCTTGACTCTGCTGTGCTCAGAGAGCACCAGACACCAGAGATGTTGGATTCAAATGCACTTTTCGGTAGGAAGGGGGAGATACAGCAATAAGTGTGTCACCTTTGCAAAGCTCACTGAGTGCTGAAGATGCCCAGCAACATCTTTCATTCTTGCCTCTTTTCCTGTGGGAGCAAAGTTCAAACGTTCGTGCTTTACTCTGCTGTGCTCAGAGAGCACCAGACACCAGAGATGTTGGATTCAAATGCACTTTTCGGTAGGAAGGGGGAGATACAGCAATGAGTGTGTCACCATTGCAAAGCTCACTGGGTGCTGAAGTTTCCCAGCAACATCTTTCATTCTTGCCCCTTTTATTGTGGGAGCAGAGCTTAAACGTTCGTGCTTTACTCTGCTGTGCTCAGAGAGCACCAGGCACAGAGATGTTGGATTCAAATGCACTTTTAGGTTGGAAGGGAGGAGGGACAGCTATGTTTGTGTCACCCTGCAAAGCTCACTGTGTGCTGAAGATGTCCAGCAACATCTTTCACTCCTGGCTCTTTTCCTGTGGGAGCAAAGTTCAAACGCTCTTGCTTTACATCGTTCTGCTCAGCCGAGAGCAGGCACCGGAGATGTTGGATTCAAATACACTTTGAGGAGCGAAAGTGAGTAGAGACCTCAATGTGCGTGTCACCCTTTCAACTCTCACTGTGTGCTGAAGACGCCCAGCATCATCTTTCACTCCTGACTCCTTTCCTGTGGGAGCAGAGTTCAAACGTTCGTGCTTTACTCTGCTGTGCTCAGAGAGCACCAGACACCAGAGATGTTGGATTCAAATGCACTTTTCGGTAGGAAGGGGGAGATACAGCAATAAGTGTGTCACCATTGCAAAGCTCACTGGGTGCTGAAGATGCCCAGCAACATCTTTCATTCTTGCCTCTTTTCCTGTGGGAGCAAAGTTCAAACGTTCGTGCTTTACTCTGCTGTGCTCAGAGAGCACCAGACACCAGAGATGTTGGATTCAAATGCACTTTTCGGTAGGAAGGGGGAGATACAGCAATAAGTGTGTCACCATTGCAAAGCTCACTGGGTGCTGAAGATTCCCAGCAACATCTTTCATTCTTGCCCCTTTTCCTGTGGGAGCAAAGTTCAAACGTTCGTGCTTTACTCTGCTGTGCTCAGAGAGCACCAGGCACAGAGATGTTGGATTCAAATGCACTTTTAGGTTGGAAGGGAGGAGGGACAGCTATGTTTGTGTCACCCTGCAAAGCTCACTGTGTGCTGAAGATGTCCAGCAACATCTTTCACTCCTGGCTCTTTTCCTGTGGGAGCAAAGTTCAAACGCTCTTGCTTTACATCGTTCTGCTCAGCCGAGAGCAGGCACCGGAGATGTTGGATTCAAATACACTTTGAGGAACGAAAGTGAGTAGAGACCTCAATGTGCGTGTCACCCTTTCAACTCTCACTGTGTGCTGAAGACGCCAAGCATCATCTTTCACTCCTGACTCCTTTCCTGTGGGAGCAGAGTTCAAACGTTCGTGCTTTACTCTGCTGTGCTCAGAGAGCACCAGACACCAGAGATGTTGGATTCAAATGCACTTTTCGGTAGGAAGGGGGAGATACAGCAATAAGTGTGTCACCATTGCAAAGCTCACTGGGTGCTGAAGATGCCCAGCAACATCTTTCACTCCTGACTCCTTTCCTGTGGGAGCAGAGTTCAAACGTTCGTGCTTGACTCTGCTGTGCTCAGAGAGCACCAGGCACCAGAGATGTTGGATTCAAATGCACTTTTCGGTAGGAAGGGGGAGATACAGCAATAAGTGTGTCACCATTGCAAAGCTCACTGGGTGCTGAAGATGCCCAGCATGATCTTTCATTCTTGCCTCTTTTCCTGTGGGAGCAAAGTTCAAACGTTCGTGCTTTACTCTGCTGTGCTCAGAGAGCACCAGACACCAGAGATGTTGGATTCAAATGCACTTTTCGGTAGGAAGGGGGAGATACAGCAATGAGTGTGTCACCATTGCAAAGCTCACTGGGTGCTGAAGTTTCCCAGCAACATCTTTCATACTTGCCCCTTTTATTGTGGGAGCAGAGCTTAAACGTTCGTGCTTTACTCTGCTGTGCTCAGAGAGCACCAGGCACCAGAGATGTTGGATTCAAATGCACTTTTCGGTAGGAAGGGAGGAGTTACAGCTATGTTTGTGTCACCCTGCAAAGCTCACTGTGTGCTGAAGATGTCCAGCAACATCTTTCACTCCTGGCTCTTTTCCTGTGGGAGCAAAGTTCAAACGCTCTTGCTTTACATCGTTCTGCTCAGCCGAGAGCAGGCACCGGAGATGTTGGATTCAAATACACTTTGAGGAGCGAAAGTGAGTAGAGACCTCAATGTGCGTGTCACCCTTTCAACTCTCACTGTGTGCTGAAGACGCCCAGCATGATCTTTCACTCCTGACTCCTTTCCTGTGGGAGCAGAGTTCAAACGTTCGTGCTTTACTCTGCTGTGCTCAGAGAGCACCAGACACCAGAGATGTTGGATTCAAATGCACTTTTCGGTAGGAAGGGGGAGATACAGCAATAAGTGTGTCACCATTGCAAAGCTCACTGGGTGCTGAAGATGCCCAGCAACATCTTTCATTCTTGCCTCTTTTCCTGTGGGAGCAAAGTTCAAACGTTCGTGCTTTACTCTGCTGTGCTCAGAGAGCACCAGACACCAGAGATGTTGGATTCAAATGCACTTTTCGGTAGGAAGGGGGAGATAGAGCAATAAGTGTGTCATCATTGCAAAGCTCACTGGGTGCTGAAGATTCCCAGCAACATCTTTCATTCTTGCCCCTTTTCCTGTGGGAGCAAAGTTCAAACGTTCGTGCTTTACTCTGCTGTGCTCAGAGAGCACCAGGCACAGAGATGTTGGATTCAAATGCACTTTTAGGTTGGAAGGGAGGAGGGACAGCTATGTTTGTGTCACCCTGCAAAGCTCACTGTGTGCTGAAGATGTCCAGCAACATCTTTCACTCCTGGCTCTTTTCCTGTGGGAGCAAAGTTCAAACGCTCTTGCTTTACATCGTTCTGCTCAGCCGAGAGCAGGCACCGGAGATGTTGGATTCAAATACACTTTGAGGAACGAAAGTGAGTAGAGACCTCAATGTGCGTGTCACCCTTTCAACTCTCACTGTGTGCTGAAGACGCCCAGCATCATCTTTCACTCCTGACTCCTTTCCTGTGGGAGCAGAGTTCAAACGTTCGTGCTTTACTCTGCTGTGCTCAGAGAGCACCAGACACCAGAGATGTTGGATTCAAATGCACTTTTCGGTAGGAAGGGGGAGATACAGCAATAAGTGTGTCACCATTGCAAAGCTCACTGGGTGCTGAAGATGCCCAGCAACATCTTTCATTCTTGCCTCTTTTCCTGTGGGAGCAAAGTTCAAACGTTCGTGCTTTACTCTGCTGTGCTCAGAGAGCACCAGACACCAGAGATGTTGGATTCAAATGCACTTTTCGGTAGGAAGGGGGAGATACAGCAATAAGTGTGTCACCATTGCAAAGCTCACTGGGTGCTGAAGATTCCCAGCAACATCTTTCATTCTTGCCCCTTTTCCTGTGGGAGCAAAGTTCAAACGTTCGTGCTTTACTCTGCTGTGCTCAGAGAGCACCAGGCACCAGAGATGTTGGATTCAAATGCACTTTTAGGTTGGAAGGGAGGAGGGACAGCTATGTTTGTGTCACCCTGCAAAGCTCACTGTGTGCTGAAGATGTCCAGCAACATCTTTCACTCCTGGCTCTTTTCCTGTGGGAGCAAAGTTCAAACGCTCTTGCTTTACATCGTTCTGCTCAGCCGAGAGCAGGCACCGGAGATGTTGGATTCAAATACACTTTGAGGAACGAAAGTGAGGAGAGACCTCAATGTGCGTGTCACCCTTTCAACTCTCACTGTGTGCTGAAGACGCCCAGCATCATCTTTCACTCCTGACTCCTTTCCTGTGGGAGCAGAGTTCAAACGTTCGTGCTTTACTCTGCTGTGCTCAGAGAGCACCAGACACCAGAGATGTTGGATTCAAATGCACTTTTCGGTAGGAAGGGGGAGATACAGCAATAAGTGTGTCACCATTGCAAAGCTCACTGGGTGCTGAAGATGCCCAGCAACATCTTTCACTCCTGACTCCTTTCCTGTGGGAGCAGAGTTCAAACGTTCGTGCTTGACTCTGCTGTGCTCAGAGAGCACCAGGCACCAGAGATGTTGGATTCAAATGCACTTTTCGGTAGGAAGGGGGAGATACAGCAATAAGTGTGTCACCATTGCAAAGCTCACTGGGTGCTGAAGATGCCCAGCAACATCTTTCATTCTTGCCTCTTTTCCTGTGGGAGCAAAGTTCAAACGTTCGTGCTTTACTCTGCTGTGCTCAGAGAGCACCAGACACCAGAGATGTTGGATTCAAATGCACTTTTCGGTAGGAAGGGGGAGATACAGCAATGAGTGTGTCACCATTGCAAAGCTCACTGGGTGCTGAAGTTTCCCAGCAACATCTTTCATACTTGCCCCTTTTATTGTGGGAGCAGAGCTTAAACGTTCGTGCTTTACTCTGCTGTGCTCAGAGAGCACCAGGCACCAGAGATGTTGGATTCAAATGCACTTTTAGGTTGGAAGGGAGGAGGGACAGCTATGTTTGTGTCACCCTGCAAAGCTCACTGTGTGCTGAAGATGTCCAGCAACATCTTTCACTCCTGGCTCTTTTCCTGTGGGAGCAAAGTTCAAACGCTCTTGCTTTACATCGTTCTGCTCAGCCGAGAGCAGGCACCGGAGATGTTGGATTCAAATACACTTTGAGGAACGAAAGTGAGGAGAGACCTCAATGTGCGTGTCACCCTTTCAACTCTCACTGTGTGCTGAAGATGCCCAGCATCATCTTTCACTCCTGACTCCTTTCCTGTGGGAGCAGAGTTCAAACGTTCGTGCTTTACTCTGCTGTGCTCAGAGAGCACCAGACACCAGAGATGTTGGATTCAAATGCACTTTTCGGTAGGAAGGGGGAGATACAGCAATAAGTGTGTCACCATTGCAAAGCTCACTGGGTGCTGAAGATGCCCAGCAACATCTTTCATTCTTGCCTCTTTTCCTGTGGGAGCAAAGTTCAAACGTTCGTGCTTTACTCTGCTGTGCTCAGAGAGCACCAGACACCAGAGATGTTGGATTCAAATGCACTTTTCGGTAGGAAGGGGGAGATACAGCAATGAGTGTGTCACCATTGCAAAGCTCACTGGGTGCTGAAGTTTCCTTGCAACATCTTTCATACTTGCCCCTTTTATTGTGGGAGCAGAGCTTAAACGTTCGTGCTTTACTCTGCTGTGCTCAGAGAGCACCAGGCACCAGAGATGTTGGATTCAAATGCACTTTTAGGTTGGAAGGGAGGAGGGACAGCTATGTTTGTGTCACCCTGCAAAGCTCACTGTGTGCTGAAGATGTCCAGCAACATCTTTCACTCCTGGCTCTTTTCCTGTGGGAGCAAAGTTCAAACGCTCTTGCTTTACATCGTTCTGCTCAGCCGAGAGCAGGCACCGGAGATGTTGGATTCAAATACACTTTGAGGAACGAAAGTGAGGAGAGACCTCAATGTGCGTGTCACCCTTTCAACTCTCACTGTGTGCTGAAGACGCCCAGCATCATCTTTCACTCCTGACTCCTTTCCTGTGGGAGCAGAGTTCAAACGTTCGTGCTTTACTCTGCTGTGCTCAGAGAGCACCAGACACCAGAGATGTTGGATTCAAATGCACTTTTCGGTAGGAAGGGGGAGATACAGCAATAAGTGTGTCACCATTGCAAAGCTCACTGGGTGCTGAAGATGCCCAGCAACATCTTTCACTCCTGACTCCTTTCCTGTGGGAGCAGAGTTCAAACGTTCGTGCTTGACTCTGCTGTGCTCAGAGAGCACCAGGCACCAGAGATGTTGGATTCAAATGCACTTTTCGGTAGGAAGGGGGAGATACAGCAATAAGTGTGTCACCATTGCAAAGCTCACTGGGTGCTGAAGATGCCCAGCAACATCTTTCATTCTTGCCTCTTTTCCTGTGGGAGCAAAGTTCAAACGTTCGTGCTTTACTCTGCTGTGCTCAGAGAGCACCAGACACCAGAGATGTTGGATTCAAATGCACTTTTCGGTAGGAAGGGGGAGATACAGCAATGAGTGTGTCACCATTGCAAAGCTCACTGGGTGCTGAAGTTTCCCAGCAACATCTTTCATACTTGCCCCTTTTATTGTGGGAGCAGAGCTTAAACGTTCGTGCTTTACTCTGCTGTGCTCAGAGAGCACCAGGCACCAGAGATGTTGGATTCAAATGCACTTTTAGGTTGGAAGGGAGGAGGGACAGCTATGTTTGTGTCACCCTGCAAAGCTCACTGTGTGCTGAAGATGTCCAGCAACATCTTTCACTCCTGGCTCTTTTCCTGTGGGAGCAAAGTTCAAACGCTCTTGCTTTACATCGTTCTGCTCAGCCGAGAGCAGGCACCGGAGATGTTGGATTCAAATACACTTTGAGGAACGAAAGTGAGGAGAGACCTCAATGTGCGTGTCACCCTTTCAACTCTCACTGTGTGCTGAAGATGCCCAGCATCATCTTTCACTCCTGACTCCTTTCCTGTGGGAGCAGAGTTCAAACGTTCGTGCTTTACTCTGCTGTGCTCAGAGAGCACCAGACACCAGAGATGTTGGATTCAAATGCACTTTTCGGTAGGAAGGGGGAGATACAGCAATAAGTGTGTCACCATTGCAAAGCTCACTGGGTGCTGAAGATGCCCAGCAACATCTTTCATTCTTGCCTCTTTTCCTGTGGGAGCAAAGTTCAAACGTTCGTGCTTTACTCTGCTGTGCTCAGAGAGCACCAGACACCAGAGATGTTGGATTCAAATGCACTTTTCGGTAGGAAGGGGGAGATACAGCAATGAGTGTGTCACCATTGCAAAGCTCACTGGGTGCTGAAGTTTCCTTGCAACATCTTTCATACTTGCCCCTTTTATTGTGGGAGCAGAGCTTAAACGTTCGTGCTTTACTCTGCTGTGCTCAGAGAGCACCAGGCACCAGAGATGTTGGATTCAAATGCACTTTTAGGTTGGAAGGGAGGAGGGACAGCTATGTTTGTGTCACCCTGCAAAGCTCACTGTGTGCTGAAGATGTCCAGCAACATCTTTCACTCCTGGCTCTTTTCCTGTGGGAGCAAAGTTCAAACGCTCTTGCTTTACATCGTTCTGCTCAGCCGAGAGCAGGCACCGGAGATGTTGGATTCAAATACACTTTGAGGAACGAAAGTGAGGAGAGACCTCAATGTGCGTGTCACCCTTTCAACTCTCACTGTGTGCTGAAGACGCCCAGCATCATCTTTCACTCCTGACTCCTTTCCTGTGGGAGCAGAGTTCAAACGTTCGTGCTTTACTCTGCTGTGCTCAGAGAGCACCAGACACCAGAGATGTTGGATTCAAATGCACTTTTCGGTAGGAAGGGGGAGATACAGCAATAAGTGTGTCACCATTGCAAAGCTCACTGGGTGCTGAAGATGCCCAGCAACATCTTTCACTCCTGACTCCTTTCCTGTGGGAGCAGAGTTCAAACGTTCGTGCTTGACTCTGCTGTGCTCAGAGAGCACCAGGCACCAGAGATGTTGGATTCAAATGCACTTTTCGGTAGGAAGGGGGAGATACAGCAATAAGTGTGTCACCATTGCAAAGCTCACTGGGTGCTGAAGATGCCCAGCAACATCTTTCATTCTTGCCTCTTTTCCTGTGGGAGCAAAGTTCAAACGTTCGTGCTTTACTCTGCTGTGCTCAGAGAGCACCAGACACCAGAGATGTTGGATTCAAATGCACTTTTCGGTAGGAAGGGGGAGATACAGCAATGAGTGTGTCACCATTGCAAAGCTCACTGGGTGCTGAAGTTTCCCAGCAACATCTTTCATACTTGCCCCTTTTATTGTGGGAGCAGAGCTTAAACGTTCGTGCTTTACTCTGCTGTGCTCAGAGAGCACCAGGCACCAGAGATGTTGGATTCAAATGCACTTTTAGGTTGGAAGGGAGGAGGGACAGCTATGTTTGTGTCACCCTGCAAAGCTCACTGTGTGCTGAAGATGTCCAGCAACATCTTTCACTCCTGGCTCTTTTCCTGTGGGAGCAAAGTTCAAACGCTCTTGCTTTACATCGTTCTGCTCAGCCGAGAGCAGGCACCGGAGATGTTGGATTCAAATACACTTTGAGGAACGAAAGTGAGGAGAGACCTCAATGTGCGTGTCACCCTTTCAACTCTCACTGTGTGCTGAAGATGCCCAGCATCATCTTTCACTCCTGACTCCTTTCCTGTGGGAGCAGAGTTCAAACGTTCGTGCTTTACTCTGCTGTGCTCAGAGAGCACCAGACACCAGAGATGTTGGATTCAAATGCACTTTTCGGTAGGAAGGGGGAGATACAGCAATAAGTGTGTCACCATTGCAAAGCTCACTGGGTGCTGAAGATGCCCAGCAACATCTTTCATTCTTGCCTCTTTTCCTGTGGGAGCAAAGTTCAAACGTTCGTGCTTTACTCTGCTGTGCTCAGAGAGCACCAGACACCAGAGATGTTGGATTCAAATGCACTTTTCGGTAGGAAGGGGGAGATACAGCAATGAGTGTGTCACCATTGCAAAGCTCACTGGGTGCTGAAGTTTCCTTGCAACATCTTTCATACTTGCCCCTTTTATTGTGGGAGCAGAGCTTAAACGTTCGTGCTTTACTCTGCTGTGCTCAGAGAGCACCAGGCACCAGAGATGTTGGATTCAAATGCACTTTTAGGTTGGAAGGGAGGAGGGACAGCTATGTTTGTGTCACCCTGCAAAGCTCACTGTGTGCTGAAGATGTCCAGCAACATCTTTCACTCCTGGCTCTTTTCCTGTGGGAGCAAAGTTCAAACGCTCTTGCTTTACATCGTTCTGCTCAGCCGAGAGCAGGCACCGGAGATGTTGGATTCAAATACACTTTGAGGAACGAAAGTGAGGAGAGACCTCAATGTGCGTGTCACCCTTTCAACTCTCACTGTGTGCTGAAGACGCCCAGCATCATCTTTCACTCCTGACTCCTTTCCTGTGGGAGCAGAGTTCAAACGTTCGTGCTTTACTCTGCTGTGCTCAGAGAGCACCAGACACCAGAGATGTTGGATTCAAATGCACTTTTCGGTAGGAAGGGGGAGATACAGCAATAAGTGTGTCACCATTGCAAAGCTCACTGGGTGCTGAAGATGCCCAGCAACATCTTTCACTCCTGACTCCTTTCCTGTGGGAGCAGAGTTCAAACGTTCGTGCTTGACTCTGCTGTGCTCAGAGAGCACCAGGCACCAGAGATGTTGGATTCAAATGCACTTTTCGGTAGGAAGGGGGAGATACAGCAATAAGTGTGTCACCATTGCAAAGCTCACTGGGTGCTGAAGATGCCCAGCAACATCTTTCATTCTTGCCTCTTTTCCTGTGGGAGCAAAGTTCAAACGTTCGTGCTTTACTCTGCTGTGCTCAGAGAGCACCAGACACCAGAGATGTTGGATTCAAATGCACTTTTCGGTAGGAAGGGGGAGATACAGCAATGAGTGTGTCACCATTGCAAAGCTCACTGGGTGCTGAAGTTTCCCAGCAACATCTTTCATACTTGCCCCTTTTATTGTGGGAGCAGAGCTTAAACGTTCGTGCTTTACTCTGCTGTGCTCAGAGAGCACCAGGCACCAGAGATGTTGGATTCAAATGCACTTTTAGGTTGGAAGGGAGGAGGGACAGCTATGTTTGTGTCACCCTGCAAAGCTCACTGTGTGCTGAAGATGTCCAGCAACATCTTTCACTCCTGGCTCTTTTCCTGTGGGAGCAAAGTTCAAACGCTCTTGCTTTACATCGTTCTGCTCAGCCGAGAGCAGGCACCGGAGATGTTGGATTCAAATACACTTTGAGGAACGAAAGTGAGGAGAGACCTCAATGTGCGTGTCACCCTTTCAACTCTCACTGTGTGCTGAAGATGCCCAGCATCATCTTTCACTCCTGACTCCTTTCCTGTGGGAGCAGAGTTCAAACGTTCGTGCTTTACTCTGCTGTGCTCAGAGAGCACCAGACACCAGAGATGTTGGATTCAAATGCACTTTTCGGTAGGAAGGGGGAGATACAGCAATAAGTGTGTCACCATTGCAAAGCTCACTGGGTGCTGAAGATGCCCAGCAACATCTTTCATTCTTGCCTCTTTTCCTGTGGGAGCAAAGTTCAAACGTTCGTGCTTTACTCTGCTGTGCTCAGAGAGCACCAGACACCAGAGATGTTGGATTCAAATGCACTTTTCGGTAGGAAGGGGGAGATACAGCAATGAGTGTGTCACCATTGCAAAGCTCACTGGGTGCTGAAGTTTCCTTGCAACATCTTTCATACTTGCCCCTTTTATTGTGGGAGCAGAGCTTAAACGTTCGTGCTTTACTCTGCTGTGCTCAGAGAGCACCAGGCACCAGAGATGTTGGATTCAAATGCACTTTTAGGTTGGAAGGGAGGAGGGACAGCTATGTTTGTGTCACCCTGCAAAGCTCACTGTGTGCTGAAGATGTCCAGCAACATCTTTCACTCCTGGCTCTTTTCCTGTGGGAGCAAAGTTCAAACGCTCTTGCTTTACATCGTTCTGCTCAGCCGAGAGCAGGCACCGGAGATGTTGGATTCAAATACACTTTGAGGAACGAAAGTGAGGAGAGACCTCAATGTGCGTGTCACCCTTTCAACTCTCACTGTGTGCTGAAGACGCCCAGCATCATCTTTCACTCCTGACTCCTTTCCTGTGGGAGCAGAGTTCAAACGTTCGTGCTTTACTCTGCTGTGCTCAGAGAGCACCAGACACCAGAGATGTTGGATTCAAATGCACTTTTCGGTAGGAAGGGGGAGATACAGCAATAAGTGTGTCACCATTGCAAAGCTCACTGGGTGCTGAAGATGCCCAGCAACATCTTTCATTCTTGCCTCTTTTCCTGTGGGAGCAAAGTTCAAACGTTCGTGCTTTACTCTGCTGTGCTCAGAGAGCACCAGACACCAGAGATGTTGGATTCAAATGCACTTTTCGGTAGGAAGGGGGAGATAGAGCAATAAGTGTGTCATCATTGCAAAGCTCACTGGGTGCTGAAGATTCCCAGCAACATCTTTCATTCTTGCCTCTTTTCCTGTGGGAGCAAAGTTCAAACGTTCGTGCTTTACTCTGCTGTGCTCAGAGAGCACCAGGCACAGAGATGTTGGATTCAAATGCACTTTTAGGTTGGAAGGGAGGAGGGACAGCTATGTTTGTGTCACCCTGCAAAGCTCACTGTGTGCTGAAGATGTCCAGCAACATCTTTCACTCCTGGCTCTTTTCCTGTGGGAGCAAAGTTCAAACGCTCTTGCTTTACATCGTTCTGCTCAGCCGAGAGCAGGCACCGGAGATGTTGGATTCAAATACACTTTGAGGAACGAAAGTGAGTAGAGACCTCAATGTGCGTGTCACCCTTTCAACTCTCACTGTGTGCTGAAGACGCCCAGCATCATCTTTCACTCCTGACTCCTTTCCTGTGGGAGCAGAGTTCAAACGTTCGTGCTTTACTCTGCTGTGCTCAGAGAGCACCAGACACCAGAGATGTTGGATTCAAATGCACTTTTCGGTAGGAAGGGGGAGATACAGCAATAAGTGTGTCACCATTGCAAAGCTCACTGGGTGCTGAAGATGCCCAGCAACATCTTTCATTCTTGCCTCTTTTCCTGTGGGAGCAAAGTTCAAACGTTCGTGCTTGACTCTGCTGTGCTCAGAGAGCACCAGACACCAGAGATGTTGGATTCAAATGCACTTTTCGGTAGGAAGGGGGAGATACAGCAATAAGTGTGTCATCATTGCAAAGCTCACTGGGTGCTGAAGTTTCCCAGCAACATCTTTCATACTTGCCCCTTTTATTGTGGGAGCAGAGCTTAAACGTTCGTGCTTTACTCTGCTGTGCTCAGAGAGCACCAGGCACCAGAGATGTTGGATTCAAATGCACTTTTCGGTAGGAAGGGAGGAGTTACAGCTATGTTTGTGTCACCCTGCAAAGCTCACTGTGTGCTGAAGATGTCCAGCAACATCTTTCACTCCTGGCTCTTTTCCTGTGGGAGCAAAGTTCAAACGCTCTTGCTTTACATCGTTCTGCTCAGCCGAGAGCAGGCACCGGAGATGTTGGATTCAAATACACTTTGAGGAGCGAAAGTGAGTAGAGACCTCAATGTGCGTGTCACCCTTTCAACTCTCACTGTGTGCTGAAGACGCCCAGCATGATCTTTCACTCCTGACTCCTTTCCTGTGGGAGCAGAGTTCAAACGTTCGTGCTTTACTCTGCTGTGCTCAGAGAGCACCAGACACCAGAGATGTTGGATTCAAATGCACTTTTCGGTAGGAAGGGGGAGATACAGCAATAAGTGTGTCACCATTGCAAAGCTCACTGGGTGCTGAAGATGCCCAGCAACATCTTTCATTCTTGCCTCTTTTCCTGTGGGAGCAAAGTTCAAACGTTCGTGCTTTACTCTGCTGTGCTCAGAGAGCACCAGACACCAGAGATGTTGGATTCAAATGCACTTTTCGGTAGGAAGGGGGAGATACAGCAATAAGTGTGTCACCATTGCAAAGCTCACTGGGTGCTGAAGATTCCCAGCAACATCTTTCATTCTTGCCCCTTTTCCTGTGGGAGCAAAGTTCAAACGTTCGTGCTTTACTCTGCTGTGCTCAGAGAGCACCAGGCACAGAGATGTTGGATTCAAATGCACTTTTAGGTTGGAAGGGAGGAGGGACAGCTATGTTTGTGTCACCCTGCAAAGCTCACTGTGTGCTGAAGATGTCCAGCAACATCTTTCACTCCTGGCTCTTTTCCTGTGGGAGCAAAGTTCAAACGCTCTTGCTTTACATCGTTCTGCTCAGCCGAGAGCAGGCACCGGAGATGTTGGATTCAAATACACTTTGAGGAACGAAAGTGAGGAGAGACCTCAATGTGCGTGTCACCCTTTCAACTCTCACTGTGTGCTGAAGACGCCCAGCATCATCTTTCACTCCTGACTCCTTTCCTGTGGGAGCAGAGTTCAAACGTTCGTGCTTTACTCTGCTGTGCTCAGAGAGCACCAGACACCAGAGATGTTGGATTCAAATGCACTTTTCGGTAGGAAGGGGGAGATACAGCAATAAGTGTGTCACCATTGCAAAGCTCACTGGGTGCTGAAGATGCCCAGCAACATCTTTCATTCTTGCCTCTTTACCTGTGGGAGCAAAGTTCAAACGTTCGTGCTTTACTCTGCTGTGCTCAGAGAGCACCAGACACCAGAGATGTTGGATTCAAATGCACTTTTCGGTAGGAAGGGGGAGATACAGCAATAAGTGTGTCACCATTGCAAAGCTCACTGGGTGCTGAAGATTCCCAGCAACATCTTTCATTCTTGCCCCTTTTCCTGTGGGAGCAAAGTTCAAACGTTCGTGCTTTACTCTGCTGTGCTCAGAGAGCACCAGGCACAGAGATGTTGGATTCAAATGCACTTTTAGGTTGGAAGGGAGGAGGGACAGCTATGTTTGTGTCACCCTGCAAAGCTCACTGTGTGCTGAAGATGTCCAGCAACATCTTTCACTCCTGGCTCTTTTCCTGTGGGAGCAAAGTTCAAACGCTCTTGCTTTACATCGTTCTGCTCAGCCGAGAGCAGGCACCGGAGATGTTGGAATCAAATACACTTTGAGGAACGAAAGTGAGGAGAGACCTCAATGTGCGTGTCACCCTTTCAACTCTCACTGTGTGCTGAAGACGCCAAGCATCATCTTTCACTCCTGACTCCTTTCCTGTGGGAGCAGAGTTCAAACGTTCGTGCTTTACTCTGCTGTGCTCAGAGAGCACCAGACACCAGAGATGTTGGATTCAAATGCACTTTTCGGTAGGAAGGGGGAGATACAGCAATAAGTGTGTCACCATTGCAAAGCTCACTGGGTGCTGAAGATGCCCAGCAACATCTTTCACTCCTGACTCCTTTCCTGTGGGAGCAGAGTTCAAACGTTCGTGCTTGACTCTGCTGTGCTCAGAGAGCACCAGGCACCAGAGATGTTGGATTCAAATGCACTTTTCGGTAGGAAGGGGGAGATACAGCAATAAGTGTGTCACCATTGCAAAGCTCACTGGGTGCTGAAGATGCCCAGCATGATCTTTCATTCTTGCCTCTTTTCCTGTGGGAGCAAAGTTCAAACGTTCGTGCTTTACTCTGCTGTGCTCAGAGAGCACCAGACACCAGAGATGTTGGATTCAAATGCACTTTTCGGTAGGAAGGGGGAGATACAGCAATGAGTGTGTCACCATTGCAAAGCTCACTGGGTGCTGAAGTTTCCCAGCAACATCTTTCATACTTGCCCCTTTTATTGTGGGAGCAGAGCTTAAACGTTCGTGCTTTACTCTGCTGTGCTCAGAGAGCACCAGGCACCAGAGATGTTGGATTCAAATGCACTTTTCGGTAGGAAGGGAGGAGTTACAGCTATGTTTGTGTCACCCTGCAAAGCTCACTGTGTGCTGAAGATGTCCAGCAACATCTTTCACTCCTGGCTCTTTTCCTGTGGGAGCAAAGTTCAAACGCTCTTGCTTTACATCGTTCTGCTCAGCCGAGAGCAGGCACCGGAGATGTTGGATTCAAATACACTTTGAGGAGCGAAAGTGAGTAGAGACCTCAATGTGCGTGTCACCCTTTCAACTCTCACTGTGTGCTGAAGACGCCCAGCATGATCTTTCACTCCTGACTCCTTTCCTGTGGGAGCAGAGTTCAAACGTTCGTGCTTTACTCTGCTGTGCTCAGAGAGCACCAGACACCAGAGATGTTGGATTCAAATGCACTTTTCGGTAGGAAGGGGGAGATACAGCAATAAGTGTGTCACCATTGCAAAGCTCACTGGGTGCTGAAGATGCCCAGCAACATCTTTCATTCTTGCCTCTTTTCCTGTGGGAGCAAAGTTCAAACGTTCGTGCTTTACTCTGCTGTGCTCAGAGAGCACCAGACACCAGAGATGTTGGATTCAAATGCACTTTTCGGTAGGAAGGGGGAGATAGAGCAATAAGTGTGTCATCATTGCAAAGCTCACTGGGTGCTGAAGATTCCCAGCAACATCTTTCATTCTTGCCCCTTTTCCTGTGGGAGCAAAGTTCAAACGTTCGTGCTTTACTCTGCTGTGCTCAGAGAGCACCAGGCACAGAGATGTTGGATTCAAATGCACTTTTAGGTTGGAAGGGAGGAGGGACAGCTATGTTTGTGTCACCCTGCAAAGCTCACTGTGTGCTGAAGATGTCCAGCAACATCTTTCACTCCTGGCTCTTTTCCTGTGGGAGCAAAGTTCAAACGCTCTTGCTTTACATCGTTCTGCTCAGCCGAGAGCAGGCACCGGAGATGTTGGATTCAAATACACTTTGAGGAACGAAAGTGAGTAGAGACCTCAATGTGCGTGTCACCCTTTCAACTCTCACTGTGTGCTGAAGACGCCCAGCATCATCTTTCACTCCTGACTCCTTTCCTGTGGGAGCAGAGTTCAAACGTTCGTGCTTTACTCTGCTGTGCTCAGAGAGCACCAGACACCAGAGATGTTGGATTCAAATGCACTTTTCGGTAGGAAGGGGGAGATACAGCAATAAGTGTGTCACCATTGCAAAGCTCACTGGGTGCTGAAGATGCCCAGCAACATCTTTCATTCTTGCCTCTTTTCCTGTGGGAGCAAAGTTCAAACGTTCGTGCTTTACTCTGCTGTGCTCAGAGAGCACCAGACACCAGAGATGTTGGATTCAAATGCACTTTTCGGTAGGAAGGGGGAGATACAGCAATAAGTGTGTCACCATTGCAAAGCTCACTGGGTGCTGAAGATTCCCAGCAACATCTTTCATTCTTGCCCCTTTTCCTGTGGGAGCAAAGTTCAAACGTTCGTGCTTTACTCTGCTGTGCTCAGAGAGCACCAGGCACAGAGATGTTGGATTCAAATGCACTTTTAGGTTGGAAGGGAGGAGGGACAGCTATGTTTGTGTCACCCTGCAAAGCTCACTGTGTGCTGAAGATGTCCAGCAACATCTTTCACTCCTGGCTCTTTTCCTGTGGGAGCAAAGTTCAAACGCTCTTGCTTTACATCGTTCTGCTCAGCCGAGAGCAGGCACCGGAGATGTTGGATTCAAATACACTTTGAGGAACGAAAGTGAGTAGAGACCTCAATGTGCGTGTCACCCTTTCAACTCTCACTGTGTGCTGAAGACGCCCAGCATCATCTTTCACTCCTGACTCCTTTCCTGTGGGAGCAGAGTTCAAACGTTCGTGCTTTACTCTGCTGTGCTCAGAGAGCACCAGACACCAGAGATGTTGGATTCAAATGCACTTTTCGGTAGGAAGGGGGAGATACAGCAATAAGTGTGTCACCATTGCAAAGCTCACTGGGTGCTGAAGATGCCCAGCAACATCTTTCACTCCTGACTCCTTTCCTGTGGGAGCAGAGTTCAAACGTTCGTGCTTGACTCTGCTGTGCTCAGAGAGCACCAGGCACCAGAGATGTTGGATTCAAATGCACTTTTCGGTAGGAAGGGGGAGATACAGCAATAAGTGTGTCACCATTGCAAAGCTCACTGGGTGCTGAAGATGCCCAGCAACATCTTTCATTCTTGCCTCTTTTCCTGTGGGAGCAAAGTTCAAACGTTCGTGCTTTACTCTGCTGTGCTCAGAGAGCACCAGACACCAGAGATGTTGGATTCAAATGCACTTTTCGGTAGGAAGGGGGAGATACAGCAATGAGTGTGTCACCATTGCAAAGCTCACTGGGTGCTGAAGTTTCCCAGCAACATCTTTCATACTTGCCCCTTTTATTGTGGGAGCAGAGCTTAAACGTTCGTGCTTTACTCTGCTGTGCTCAGAGAGCACCAGGCACCAGAGATGTTGGATTCAAATGCACTTTTAGGTTGGAAGGGAGGAGGGACAGCTATGTTTGTGTCACCCTGCAAAGCTCACTGTGTGCTGAAGATGTCCAGCAACATCTTTCACTCCTGGCTCTTTTCCTGTGGGAGCAAAGTTCAAACGCTCTTGCTTTACATCGTTCTGCTCAGCCGAGAGCAGGCACCGGAGATGTTGGATTCAAATACACTTTGAGGAACGAAAGTGAGGAGAGACCTCAATGTGCGTGTCACCCTTTCAACTCTCACTGTGTGCTGAAGATGCCCAGCATCATCTTTCACTCCTGACTCCTTTCCTGTGGGAGCAGAGTTCAAACGTTCGTGCTTTACTCTGCTGTGCTCAGAGAGCACCAGACACCAGAGATGTTGGATTCAAATGCACTTTTCGGTAGGAAGGGGGAGATACAGCAATAAGTGTGTCACCATTGCAAAGCTCACTGGGTGCTGAAGATGCCCAGCAACATCTTTCATTCTTGCCTCTTTTCCTGTGGGAGCAAAGTTCAAACGTTCGTGCTTTACTCTGCTGTGCTCAGAGAGCACCAGACACCAGAGATGTTGGATTCAAATGCACTTTTCGGTAGGAAGGGGGAGATACAGCAATGAGTGTGTCACCATTGCAAAGCTCACTGGGTGCTGAAGTTTCCTTGCAACATCTTTCATACTTGCCCCTTTTATTGTGGGAGCAGAGCTTAAACGTTCGTGCTTTACTCTGCTGTGCTCAGAGAGCACCAGGCACCAGAGATGTTGGATTCAAATGCACTTTTAGGTTGGAAGGGAGGAGGGACAGCTATGTTTGTGTCACCCTGCAAAGCTCACTGTGTGCTGAAGATGTCCAGCAACATCTTTCACTCCTGGCTCTTTTCCTGTGGGAGCAAAGTTCAAACGCTCTTGCTTTACATCGTTCTGCTCAGCCGAGAGCAGGCACCGGAGATGTTGGATTCAAATACACTTTGAGGAACGAAAGTGAGGAGAGACCTCAATGTGCGTGTCACCCTTTCAACTCTCACTGTGTGCTGAAGACGCCCAGCATCATCTTTCACTCCTGACTCCTTTCCTGTGGGAGCAGAGTTCAAACGTTCGTGCTTTACTCTGCTGTGCTCAGAGAGCACCAGACACCAGAGATGTTGGATTCAAATGCACTTTTCGGTAGGAAGGGGGAGATACAGCAATAAGTGTGTCACCATTGCAAAGCTCACTGGGTGCTGAAGATGCCCAGCAACATCTTTCACTCCTGACTCCTTTCCTGTGGGAGCAGAGTTCAAACGTTCGTGCTTGACTCTGCTGTGCTCAGAGAGCACCAGGCACCAGAGATGTTGGATTCAAATGCACTTTTCGGTAGGAAGGGGGAGATACAGCAATAAGTGTGTCACCATTGCAAAGCTCACTGGGTGCTGAAGATGCCCAGCAACATCTTTCATTCTTGCCTCTTTTCCTGTGGGAGCAAAGTTCAAACGTTCGTGCTTTACTCTGCTGTGCTCAGAGAGCACCAGACACCAGAGATGTTGGATTCAAATGCACTTTTCGGTAGGAAGGGGGAGATACAGCAATGAGTGTGTCACCATTGCAAAGCTCACTGGGTGCTGAAGTTTCCCAGCAACATCTTTCATACTTGCCCCTTTTATTGTGGGAGCAGAGCTTAAACGTTCGTGCTTTACTCTGCTGTGCTCAGAGAGCACCAGGCACCAGAGATGTTGGATTCAAATGCACTTTTAGGTTGGAAGGGAGGAGGGACAGCTATGTTTGTGTCACCCTGCAAAGCTCACTGTGTGCTGAAGATGTCCAGCAACATCTTTCACTCCTGGCTCTTTTCCTGTGGGAGCAAAGTTCAAACGCTCTTGCTTTACATCGTTCTGCTCAGCCGAGAGCAGGCACCGGAGATGTTGGATTCAAATACACTTTGAGGAACGAAAGTGAGGAGAGACCTCAATGTGCGTGTCACCCTTTCAACTCTCACTGTGTGCTGAAGATGCCCAGCATCATCTTTCACTCCTGACTCCTTTCCTGTGGGAGCAGAGTTCAAACGTTCGTGCTTGACTCTGCTGTGCTCAGAGAGCACCAGGCACCAGAGATGTTGGATTCAAATGCACTTTTCGGTAGGAAGGGGGAGATACAGCAATAAGTGTGTCACCATTGCAAAGCTCACTGGGTGCTGAAGATGCCCAGCAACATCTTTCATTCTTGCCTCTTTTCCTGTGGGAGCAAAGTTCAAACGTTCGTGCTTTACTCTGCTGTGCTCAGAGAGCACCAGACACCAGAGATGTTGGATTCAAATGCACTTTTCGGTAGGAAGGGGGAGATACAGCAATGAGTGTGTCACCATTGCAAAGCTCACTGGGTGCTGAAGTTTCCCAGCAACATCTTTCATACTTGCCCCTTTTATTGTGGGAGCAGAGCTTAAACGTTCGTGCTTTACTCTGCTGTGCTCAGAGAGCACCAGGCACCAGAGATGTTGGATTCAAATGCACTTTTAGGTTGGAAGGGAGGAGGGACAGCTATGTTTGTGTCACCCTGCAAAGCTCACTGTGTGCTGAAGATGTCCAGCAACATCTTTCACTCCTGGCTCTTTTCCTGTGGGAGCAAAGTTCAAACGCTCTTGCTTTACATCGTTCTGCTCAGCCGAGAGCAGGCACCGGAGATGTTGGATTCAAATACACTTTGAGGAACGAAAGTGAGGAGAGACCTCAATGTGCGTGTCACCCTTTCAACTCTCACTGTGTGCTGAAGATGCCCAGCATCATCTTTCACTCCTGACTCCTTTCCTGTGGGAGCAGAGTTCAAACGTTCGTGCTTTACTCTGCTGTGCTCAGAGAGCACCAGACACCAGAGATGTTGGATTCAAATGCACTTTTCGGTAGGAAGGGGGAGATACAGCAATAAGTGTGTCACCATTGCAAAGCTCACTGGGTGCTGAAGATGCCCAGCAACATCTTTCATTCTTGCCTCTTTTCCTGTGGGAGCAAAGTTCAAACGTTCGTGCTTTACTCTGCTGTGCTCAGAGAGCACCAGACACCAGAGATGTTGGATTCAAATGCACTTTTCGGTAGGAAGGGGGAGATACAGCAATGAGTGTGTCACCATTGCAAAGCTCACTGGGTGCTGAAGTTTCCTTGCAACATCTTTCATACTTGCCCCTTTTATTGTGGGAGCAGAGCTTAAACGTTCGTGCTTTACTCTGCTGTGCTCAGAGAGCACCAGGCACCAGAGATGTTGGATTCAAATGCACTTTTAGGTTGGAAGGGAGGAGGGACAGCTATGTTTGTGTCACCCTGCAAAGCTCACTGTGTGCTGAAGATGTCCAGCAACATCTTTCACTCCTGGCTCTTTTCCTGTGGGAGCAAAGTTCAAACGCTCTTGCTTTACATCGTTCTGCTCAGCCGAGAGCAGGCACCGGAGATGTTGGATTCAAATACACTTTGAGGAACGAAAGTGAGGAGAGACCTCAATGTGCGTGTCACCCTTTCAACTCTCACTGTGTGCTGAAGACGCCCAGCATCATCTTTCACTCCTGACTCCTTTCCTGTGGGAGCAGAGTTCAAACGTTCGTGCTTTACTCTGCTGTGCTCAGAGAGCACCAGACACCAGAGATGTTGGATTCAAATGCACTTTTCGGTAGGAAGGGGGAGATACAGCAATAAGTGTGTCACCATTGCAAAGCTCACTGGGTGCTGAAGATGCCCAGCAACATCTTTCACTCCTGACTCCTTTCCTGTGGGAGCAGAGTTCAAACGTTCGTGCTTGACTCTGCTGTGCTCAGAGAGCACCAGGCACCAGAGATGTTGGATTCAAATGCACTTTTCGGTAGGAAGGGGGAGATACAGCAATAAGTGTGTCACCATTGCAAAGCTCACTGGGTGCTGAAGATGCCCAGCAACATCTTTCATTCTTGCCTCTTTTCCTGTGGGAGCAAAGTTCAAACGTTCGTGCTTTACTCTGCTGTGCTCAGAGAGCACCAGACACCAGAGATGTTGGATTCAAATGCACTTTTCGGTAGGAAGGGGGAGATACAGCAATGAGTGTGTCACCATTGCAAAGCTCACTGGGTGCTGAAGTTTCCCAGCAACATCTTTCATACTTGCCCCTTTTATTGTGGGAGCAGAGCTTAAACGTTCGTGCTTTACTCTGCTGTGCTCAGAGAGCACCAGGCACCAGAGATGTTGGATTCAAATGCACTTTTAGGTTGGAAGGGAGGAGGGACAGCTATGTTTGTGTCACCCTGCAAAGCTCACTGTGTGCTGAAGATGTCCAGCAACATCTTTCACTCCTGGCTCTTTTCCTGTGGGAGCAAAGTTCAAACGCTCTTGCTTTACATCGTTCTGCTCAGCCGAGAGCAGGCACCGGAGATGTTGGATTCAAATACACTTTGAGGAACGAAAGTGAGGAGAGACCTCAATGTGCGTGTCACCCTTTCAACTCTCACTGTGTGCTGAAGATGCCCAGCATCATCTTTCACTCCTGACTCCTTTCCTGTGGGAGCAGAGTTCAAACGTTCGTGCTTTACTCTGCTGTGCTCAGAGAGCACCAGACACCAGAGATGTTGGATTCAAATGCACTTTTCGGTAGGAAGGGGGAGATACAGCAATAAGTGTGTCACCATTGCAAAGCTCACTGGGTGCTGAAGATGCCCAGCAACATCTTTCATTCTTGCCTCTTTTCCTGTGGGAGCAAAGTTCAAACGTTCGTGCTTTACTCTGCTGTGCTCAGAGAGCACCAGACACCAGAGATGTTGGATTCAAATGCACTTTTCGGTAGGAAGGGGGAGATACAGCAATGAGTGTGTCACCATTGCAAAGCTCACTGGGTGCTGAAGTTTCCTTGCAACATCTTTCATACTTGCCCCTTTTATTGTGGGAGCAGAGCTTAAACGTTCGTGCTTTACTCTGCTGTGCTCAGAGAGCACCAGGCACCAGAGATGTTGGATTCAAATGCACTTTTAGGTTGGAAGGGAGGAGGGACAGCTATGTTTGTGTCACCCTGCAAAGCTCACTGTGTGCTGAAGATGTCCAGCAACATCTTTCACTCCTGGCTCTTTTCCTGTGGGAGCAAAGTTCAAACGCTCTTGCTTTACATCGTTCTGCTCAGCCGAGAGCAGGCACCGGAGATGTTGGATTCAAATACACTTTGAGGAACGAAAGTGAGGAGAGACCTCAATGTGCGTGTCACCCTTTCAACTCTCACTGTGTGCTGAAGACGCCCAGCATCATCTTTCACTCCTGACTCCTTTCCTGTGGGAGCAGAGTTCAAACGTTCGTGCTTTACTCTGCTGTGCTCAGAGAGCACCAGACACCAGAGATGTTGGATTCAAATGCACTTTTCGGTAGGAAGGGGGAGATACAGCAATAAGTGTGTCACCATTGCAAAGCTCACTGGGTGCTGAAGATGCCCAGCAACATCTTTCATTCTTGCCTCTTTTCCTGTGGGAGCAAAGTTCAAACGTTCGTGCTTTACTCTGCTGTGCTCAGAGAGCACCAGACACCAGAGATGTTGGATTCAAATGCACTTTTCGGTAGGAAGGGGGAGATAGAGCAATAAGTGTGTCATCATTGCAAAGCTCACTGGGTGCTGAAGATTCCCAGCAACATCTTTCATTCTTGCCCCTTTTCCTGTGGGAGCAAAGTTCAAACGTTCGTGCTTTACTCTGCTGTGCTCAGAGAGCACCAGGCACAGAGATGTTGGATTCAAATGCACTTTTAGGTTGGAAGGGAGGAGGGACAGCTATGTTTGTGTCACCCTGCAAAGCTCACTGTGTGCTGAAGATGTCCAGCAACATCTTTCACTCCTGGCTCTTTTCCTGTGGGAGCAAAGTTCAAACGCTCTTGCTTTACATCGTTCTGCTCAGCCGAGAGCAGGCACCGGAGATGTTGGATTCAAATACACTTTGAGGAACGAAAGTGAGTAGAGACCTCAATGTGCGTGTCACCCTTTCAACTCTCACTGTGTGCTGAAGACGCCCAGCATGATCTTTCACTCCTGACTCCTTTCCTGTGGGAGCAGAGTTCAAACGTTCGTGCTTTACTCTGCTGTGCTCAGAGAGCACCAGACACCAGAGATGTTGGATTCAAATGCACTTTTCGGTAGGAAGGGGGAGATACAGCAATAAGTGTGTCACCATTGCAAAGCTCACTGGGTGCTGAAGATGCCCAGCAACATCTTTCATTCTTGCCTCTTTTCCTGTGGGAGCAAAGTTCAAACGTTCGTGCTTGACTCTGCTGTGCTCAGAGAGCACCAGACACCAGAGATGTTGGATTCAAATGCACTTTTCGGTAGGAAGGGGGAGATAGAGCAATAAGTGTGTCATCATTGCAAAGCTCACTGGGTGCTGAAGATTCCCAGCAACATCTTTCATTCTTGCCCCTTTTCCTGTGGGAGCAAAGTTCAAACGTTCGTGCTTTACTCTGCTGTGCTCAGAGAGCACCAGGCACAGAGATGTTGGATTCAAATGCACTTTTAGGTTGGAAGGGAGGAGGGACAGCTATGTTTGTGTCACCCTGCAAAGCTCACTGTGTGCTGAAGATGTCCAGCAACATCTTTCACTCCTGGCTCTTTTCCTGTGGGAGCAAAGTTCAAACGCTCTTGCTTTACATCGTTCTGCTCAGCCGAGAGCAGGCACCGGAGATGTTGGATTCAAATACACTTTGAGGAACGAAAGTGAGTAGAGACCTCAATGTGCGTGTCACCCTTTCAACTCTCACTGTGTGCTGAAGACGCCCAGCATCATCTTTCACTCCTGACTCCTTTCCTGTGGGAGCAGAGTTCAAACGTTCGTGCTTTACTCTGCTGTGCTCAGAGAGCACCAGACACCAGAGATGTTGGATTCAAATGCACTTTTCGGTAGGAAGGGGGAGATACAGCAATAAGTGTGTCACCATTGCAAAGCTCACTGGGTGCTGAAGATGCCCAGCAACATCTTTCATTCTTGCCTCTTTTCCTGTGGGAGCAAAGTTCAAACGTTCGTGCTTTACTCTGCTGTGCTCAGAGAGCACCAGACACCAGAGATGTTGGATTCAAATGCACTTTTCGGTAGGAAGGGGGAGATACAGCAATGAGTGTGTCACCATTGCAAAGCTCACTGGGTGCTGAAGTTTCCTTGCAACATCTTTCATACTTGCCCCTTTTATTGTGGGAGCAGAGCTTAAACGTTCGTGCTTTACTCTGCTGTGCTCAGAGAGCACCAGGCACCAGAGATGTTGGATTCAAATGCACTTTTAGGTTGGAAGGGAGGAGGGACAGCTATGTTTGTGTCACCCTGCAAAGCTCACTGTGTGCTGAAGATGTCCAGCAACATCTTTCACTCCTGGCTCTTTTCCTGTGGGAGCAAAGTTCAAACGCTCTTGCTTTACATCGTTCTGCTCAGCCGAGAGCAGGCACCGGAGATGTTGGATTCAAATACACTTTGAGGAACGAAAGTGAGGAGAGACCTCAATGTGCGTGTCACCCTTTCAACTCTCACTGTGTGCTGAAGACGCCCAGCATCATCTTTCACTCCTGACTCCTTTCCTGTGGGAGCAGAGTTCAAACGTTCGTGCTTTACTCTGCTGTGCTCAGAGAGCACCAGACACCAGAGATGTTGGATTCAAATGCACTTTTCGGTAGGAAGGGGGAGATACAGCAATAAGTGTGTCACCATTGCAAAGCTCACTGGGTGCTGAAGATGCCCAGCAACATCTTTCATTCTTGCCTCTTTTCCTGTGGGAGCAAAGTTCAAACGTTCGTGCTTTACTCTGCTGTGCTCAGAGAGCACCAGACACCAGAGATGTTGGATTCAAATGCACTTTTCGGTAGGAAGGGGGAGATAGAGCAATAAGTGTGTCATCATTGCAAAGCTCACTGGGTGCTGAAGATTCCCAGCAACATCTTTCATTCTTGCCCCTTTTCCTGTGGGAGCAAAGTTCAAACGTTCGTGCTTTACTCTGCTGTGCTCAGAGAGCACCAGGCACAGAGATGTTGGATTCAAATGCACTTTTAGGTTGGAAGGGAGGAGGGACAGCTATGTTTGTGTCACCCTGCAAAGCTCACTGTGTGCTGAAGATGTCCAGCAACATCTTTCACTCCTGGCTCTTTTCCTGTGGGAGCAAAGTTCAAACGCTCTTGCTTTACATCGTTCTGCTCAGCCGAGAGCAGGCACCGGAGATGTTGGATTCAAATACACTTTGAGGAGCGAAAGTGAGTAGAGACCTCAATGTGCGTGTCACCCTTTCAACTCTCACTGTGTGCTGAAGACGCCCAGCATGATCTTTCACTCCTGACTCCTTTCCTGTGGGAGCAGAGTTCAAACGTTCGTGCTTTACTCTGCTGTGCTCAGAGAGCACCAGACACCAGAGATGTTGGATTCAAATGCACTTTTCGGTAGGAAGGGGGAGATACAGCAATAAGTGTGTCACCATTGCAAAGCTCACTGGGTGCTGAAGATGCCCAGCAACATCTTTCATTCTTGCCTCTTTTCCTGTGGGAGCAAAGTTCAAACGTTCGTGCTTGACTCTGCTGTGCTCAGAGAGCACCAGACACCAGAGATGTTGGATTCAAATGCACTTTTCGGTAGGAAGGGGGAGATAGAGCAATAAGTGTGTCATCATTGCAAAGCTCACTGGGTGCTGAAGATTCCCAGCAACATCTTTCATTCTTGCCCCTTTTCCTGTGGGAGCAAAGTTCAAACGTTCGTGCTTTACTCTGCTGTGCTCAGAGAGCACCAGGCACAGAGATGTTGGATTCAAATGCACTTTTAGGTTGGAAGGGAGGAGGGACAGCTATGTTTGTGTCACCCTGCAAAGCTCACTGTGTGCTGAAGATGTCCAGCAACATCTTTCACTCCTGGCTCTTTTCCTGTGGGAGCAAAGTTCAAACGCTCTTGCTTTACATCGTTCTGCTCAGCCGAGAGCAGGCACCGGAGATGTTGGATTCAAATACACTTTGAGGAACGAAAGTGAGTAGAGACCTCAATGTGCGTGTCACCCTTTCAACTCTCACTGTGTGCTGAAGACGCCCAGCATCATCTTTCACTCCTGACTCCTTTCCTGTGGGAGCAGAGTTCAAACGTTCGTGCTTTACTCTGCTGTGCTCAGAGAGCACCAGACACCAGAGATGTTGGATTCAAATGCACTTTTCGGTAGGAAGGGGGAGATACAGCAATAAGTGTGTCACCATTGCAAAGCTCACTGGGTGCTGAAGATGCCCAGCAACATCTTTCATTCTTGCCTCTTTTCCTGTGGGAGCAAAGTTCAAACGTTCGTGCTTTACTCTGCTGTGCTCAGAGAGCACCAGACACCAGAGATGTTGGATTCAAATGCACTTTTCGGTAGGAAGGGGGAGATACAGCAATGAGTGTGTCACCATTGCAAAGCTCACTGGGTGCTGAAGTTTCCCAGCAACATCTTTCATACTTGCCCCTTTTATTGTGGGAGCAGAGCTTAAACGTTCGTGCTTTACTCTGCTGTGCTCAGAGAGCACCAGGCACCAGAGATGTTGGATTCAAATGCACTTTTAGGTTGGAAGGGAGGAGGGACAGCTATGTTTGTGTCACCCTGCAAAGCTCACTGTGTGCTGAAGATGTCCAGCAACATCTTTCACTCCTGGCTCTTTTCCTGTGGGAGCAAAGTTCAAACGCTCTTGCTTTACATCGTTCTGCTCAGCCGAGAGCAGGCACCGGAGATGTTGGATTCAAATACACTTTGAGGAGCGAAAGTGAGTAGAGACCTCAATGTGCGTGTCACCCTTTCAACTCTCACTGTGTGCTGAAGACGCCCAGCATGATCTTTCACTCCTGACTCCTTTCCTGTGGGAGCAGAGTTCAAACGTTCGTGCTTTACTCTGCTGTGCTCAGAGAGCACCAGACACCAGAGATGTTGGATTCAAATGCACTTTTCGGTAGGAAGGGGGAGATACAGCAATAAGTGTGTCACCATTGCAAAGCTCACTGGGTGCTGAAGATGCCCAGCAACATCTTTCATTCTTGCCTCTTTTCCTGTGGGAGCAAAGTTCAAACGTTCGTGCTTTACTCTGCTGTGCTCAGAGAGCACCAGACACCAGAGATGTTGGATTCAAATGCACTTTTCGGTAGGAAGGGGGAGATAGAGCAATAAGTGTGTCATCATTGCAAAGCTCACTGGGTGCTGAAGATTCCCAGCAACATCTTTCATTCTTGCCCCTTTTCCTGTGGGAGCAAAGTTCAAACGTTCGTGCTTTACTCTGCTGTGCTCAGAGAGCACCAGGCACAGAGATGTTGGATTCAAATGCACTTTTAGGTTGGAAGGGAGGAGGGACAGCTATGTTTGTGTCACCCTGCAAAGCTCACTGTGTGCTGAAGATGTCCAGCAACATCTTTCACTCCTGGCTCTTTTCCTGTGGGAGCAAAGTTCAAACGCTCTTGCTTTACATCGTTCTGCTCAGCCGAGAGCAGGCACCGGAGATGTTGGATTCAAATACACTTTGAGGAACGAAAGTGAGTAGAGACCTCAATGTGCGTGTCACCCTTTCAACTCTCACTGTGTGCTGAAGACGCCCAGCATGATCTTTCACTCCTGACTCCTTTCCTGTGGGAGCAGAGTTCAAACGTTCGTGCTTTACTCTGCTGTGCTCAGAGAGCACCAGACACCAGAGATGTTGGATTCAAATGCACTTTTCGGTAGGAAGGGGGAGATACAGCAATAAGTGTGTCACCATTGCAAAGCTCACTGGGTGCTGAAGATGCCCAGCAACATCTTTCATTCTTGCCTCTTTTCCTGTGGGAGCAAAGTTCAAACGTTCGTGCTTGACTCTGCTGTGCTCAGAGAGCACCAGACACCAGAGATGTTGGATTCAAATGCACTTTTCGGTAGGAAGGGGGAGATAGAGCAATAAGTGTGTCATCATTGCAAAGCTCACTGGGTCCTGAAGATTCCCAGCAACATCTTTCATTCTTGCCCCTTTTCCTGTGGGAGCAAAGTTCAAACGTTCGTGCTTTACTCTGCTGTGCTCAGAGAGCACCAGGCACAGAGATGTTGGATTCAAATGCACTTTTAGGTTGGAAGGGAGGAGGGACAGCTATGTTTGTGTCACCCTGCAAAGCTCACTGTGTGCTGAAGATGTCCAGCAACATCTTTCACTCCTGGCTCTTTTCCTGTGGGAGCAAAGTTCAAACGCTCTTGCTTTACATCGTTCTGCTCAGCCGAGAGCAGGCACCGGAGATGTTGGATTCAAATACACTTTGAGGAACGAAAGTGAGTAGAGACCTCAATGTGCGTGTCACCCTTTCAACTCTCACTGTGTGCTGAAGACGCCCAGCATCATCTTTCACTCCTGACTCCTTTCCTGTGGGAGCAGAGTTCAAACGTTCGTGCTTTACTCTGCTGTGCTCAGAGAGCACCAGACACCAGAGATGTTGGATTCAAATGCACTTTTCGGTAGGAAGGGGGAGATACAGCAATAAGTGTGTCACCATTGCAAAGCTCACTGGGTGCTGAAGATGCCCAGCAACATCTTTCATTCTTGCCTCTTTTCCTGTGGGAGCAAAGTTCAAACGTTCGTGCTTTACTCTGCTGTGCTCAGAGAGCACCAGACACCAGAGATGTTGGATTCAAATGCACTTTTCGGTAGGAAGGGGGAGATACAGCAATGAGTGTGTCACCATTGCAAAGCTCACTGGGTGCTGAAGTTTCCCAGCAACATCTTTCATACTTGCCCCTTTTATTGTGGGAGCAGAGCTTAAACGTTCGTGCTTTACTCTGCTGTGCTCAGAGAGCACCAGGCACCAGAGATGTTGGATTCAAATGCACTTTTCGGTAGGAAGGGAGGAGTTACAGCTATGTTTGTGTCACCCTGCAAAGCTCACTGTGTGCTGAAGATGTCCAGCAACATCTTTCACTCCTGGCTCTTTTCCTGTGGGAGCAAAGTTCAAACGCTCTTGCTTTACATCGTTCTGCTCAGCCGAGAGCAGGCACCGGAGATGTTGGATTCAAATACACTTTGAGGAGCGAAAGTGAGTAGAGACCTCAATGTGCGTGTCACCCTTTCAACTCTCACTGTGTGCTGAAGACGCCCAGCATGATCTTTCACTCCTGACTCCTTTCCTGTGGGAGCAGAGTTCAAACGTTCGTGCTTTACTCTGCTGTGCTCAGAGAGCACCAGACACCAGAGATGTTGGATTCAAATGCACTTTTCGGTAGGAAGGGGGAGATACAGCAATAAGTGTGTCACCATTGCAAAGCTCACTGGGTGCTGAAGATGCCCAGCAACATCTTTCATTCTTGCCTCTTTTCCTGTGGGAGCAAAGTTCAAACGTTCGTGCTTTACTCTGCTGTGCTCAGAGAGCACCAGACACCAGAGATGTTGGATTCAAATGCACTTTTCGGTAGGAAGGGGGAGATAGAGCAATAAGTGTGTCATCATTGCAAAGCTCACTGGGTGCTGAAGATTCCCAGCAACATCTTTCATTCTTGCCCCTTTTCCTGTGGGAGCAAAGTTCAAACGTTCGTGCTTTACTCTGCTGTGCTCAGAGAGCACCAGGCACAGAGATGTTGGATTCAAATGCACTTTTAGGTTGGAAGGGAGGAGGGACAGCTATGTTTGTGTCACCCTGCAAAGCTCACTGTGTGCTGAAGATGTCCAGCAACATCTTTCACTCCTGGCTCTTTTCCTGTGGGAGCAAAGTTCAAACGCTCTTGCTTTACATCGTTCTGCTCAGCCGAGAGCAGGCACCGGAGATGTTGGATTCAAATACACTTTGAGGAACGAAAGTGAGTAGAGACCTCAATGTGCGTGTCACCCTTTCAACTCTCACTGTGTGCTGAAGACGCCCAGCATCATCTTTCACTCCTGACTCCTTTCCTGTGGGAGCAGAGTTCAAACGTTCGTGCTTTACTCTGCTGTGCTCAGAGAGCACCAGACACCAGAGATGTTGGATTCAAATGCACTTTTCGGTAGGAAGGGGGAGATACAGCAATAAGTGTGTCACCATTGCAAAGCTCACTGGGTGCTGAAGATGCCCAGCAACATCTTTCATTCTTGCCTCTTTTCCTGTGGGAGCAAAGTTCAAACGTTCGTGCTTTACTCTGCTGTGCTCAGAGAGCACCAGACACCAGAGATGTTGGATTCAAATGCACTTTTCGGTAGGAAGGGGGAGATACAGCAATAAGTGTGTCACCATTGCAAAGCTCACTGGGTGCTGAAGATTCCCAGCAACATCTTTCATTCTTGCCCCTTTTCCTGTGGGAGCAAAGTTCAAACGTTCGTGCTTTACTCTGCTGTGCTCAGAGAGCACCAGGCACAGAGATGTTGGATTCAAATGCACTTTTAGGTTGGAAGGGAGGAGGGACAGCTATGTTTGTGTCACCCTGCAAAGCTCACTGTGTGCTGAAGATGTCCAGCAACATCTTTCACTCCTGGCTCTTTTCCTGTGGGAGCAAAGTTCAAACGCTCTTGCTTTACATCGTTCTGCTCAGCCGAGAGCAGGCACCGGAGATGTTGGATTCAAATACACTTTGAGGAACGAAAGTGAGGAGAGACCTCAATGTGCGTGTCACCCTTTCAACTCTCACTGTGTGCTGAAGACGCCCAGCATCATCTTTCACTCCTGACTCCTTTCCTGTGGGAGCAGAGTTCAAACGTTCGTGCTTTACTCTGCTGTGCTCAGAGAGCACCAGACACCAGAGATGTTGGATTCAAATGCACTTTTCGGTAGGAAGGGGGAGATACAGCAATAAGTGTGTCACCATTGCAAAGCTCACTGGGTGCTGAAGATGCCCAGCAACATCTTTCACTCCTGACTCCTTTCCTGTGGGAGCAGAGTTCAAACGTTCGTGCTTGACTCTGCTGTGCTCAGAGAGCACCAGGCACCAGAGATGTTGGATTCAAATGCACTTTTCGGTAGGAAGGGGGAGATACAGCAATAAGTGTGTCACCATTGCAAAGCTCACTGGGTGCTGAAGATGCCCAGCAACATCTTTCATTCTTGCCTCTTTTCCTGTGGGAGCAAAGTTCAAACGTTCGTGCTTTACTCTGCTGTGCTCAGAGAGCACCAGACACCAGAGATGTTGGATTCAAATGCACTTTTCGGTAGGAAGGGGGAGATACAGCAATGAGTGTGTCACCATTGCAAAGCTCACTGGGTGCTGAAGTTTCCCAGCAACATCTTTCATACTTGCCCCTTTTATTGTGGGAGCAGAGCTTAAACGTTCGTGCTTTACTCTGCTGTGCTCAGAGAGCACCAGGCACCAGAGATGTTGGATTCAAATGCACTTTTAGGTTGGAAGGGAGGAGGGACAGCTATGTTTGTGTCACCCTGCAAAGCTCACTGTGTGCTGAAGATGTCCAGCAACATCTTTCACTCCTGGCTCTTTTCCTGTGGGAGCAAAGTTCAAACGCTCTTGCTTTACATCGTTCTGCTCAGCCGAGAGCAGGCACCGGAGATGTTGGATTCAAATACACTTTGAGGAACGAAAGTGAGGAGAGACCTCAATGTGCGTGTCACCCTTTCAACTCTCACTGTGTGCTGAAGATGCCCAGCATCATCTTTCACTCCTGACTCCTTTCCTGTGGGAGCAGAGTTCAAACGTTCGTGCTTTACTCTGCTGTGCTCAGAGAGCACCAGACACCAGAGATGTTGGATTCAAATGCACTTTTCGGTAGGAAGGGGGAGATACAGCAATAAGTGTGTCACCATTGCAAAGCTCACTTGGTGCTGAAGATGCCCAGCAACATCTTTCATTCTTGCCTCTTTTCCTGTGGGAGCAAAGTTCAAACGTTCGTGCTTTACTCTGCTGTGCTCAGAGAGCACCAGACACCAGAGATGTTGGATTCAAATGCACTTTTCGGTAGGAAGGGGGAGATACAGCAATGAGTGTGTCACCATTGCAAAGCTCACTGGGTGCTGAAGTTTCCTTGCAACATCTTTCATACTTGCCCCTTTTCCTGTGGGAGCAAAGTTCAAACGTTCGTGCTTTACTCTGCTGTGCTCAGAGAGCACCAGGCACCAGAGATGTTGGATTCAAATGCACTTTTAGGTTGGAAGGGAGGAGGGACAGCTATGTTTGTGTCACCCTGCAAAGCTCACTGTGTGCTGAAGATGTCCAGCAACATCTTTCACTCCTGGCTCTTTTCCTGTGGGAGCAAAGTTCAAACGCTCTTGCTTTACATCGTTCTGCTCAGCCGAGAGCAGGCACCGGAGATGTTGGATTCAAATACACTTTGAGGAACGAAAGTGAGGAGAGACCTCAATGTGCGTGTCACCCTTTCAACTCTCACTGTGTGCTGAAGACGCCCAGCATCATCTTTCACTCCTGACTCCTTTCCTGTGGGAGCAGAGTTCAAACGTTCGTGCTTTACTCTGCTGTGCTCAGAGAGCACCAGACACCAGAGATGTTGGATTCAAATGCACTTTTCGGTAGGAAGGGGGAGATACAGCAATAAGTGTGTCACCATTGCAAAGCTCACTGGGTGCTGAAGATGCCCAGCAACATCTTTCATTCTTGCCTCTTTTCCTGTGGGAGCAAAGTTCAAACGTTCGTGCTTTACTCTGCTGTGCTCAGAGAGCACCAGACACCAGAGATGTTGGATTCAAATGCACTTTTCGGTAGGAAGGGGGAGATACAGCAATGAGTGTGTCACCATTGCAAAGCTCACTGGGTGCTGAAGTTTCCCAGCAACATCTTTCATACTTGCCCCTTTTATTGTGGGAGCAGAGCTTAAACGTTCGTGCTTTACTCTGCTGTGCTCAGAGAGCACCAGGCACAGAGATGTTGGATTCAAATGCACTTTTAGGTTGGAAGGGAGGAGGGACAGCTATGTTTGTGTCACCCTGCAAAGCTCACTGTGTGCTGAAGATGTCCAGCAACATCTTTCACTCCTGGCTCTTTTCCTGTGGGAGCAAAGTTCAAACGCTCTTGCTTTACATCGTTCTGCTCAGCCGAGAGCAGGCACCGGAGATGTTGGATTCAAATACACTTTGAGGAACGAAAGTGAGGAGAGACCTCAATGTGCGTGTCACCCTTTCAACTCTCACTGTGTGCTGAAGACGCCCAGCATCATCTTTCACTCCTGACTCCTTTCCTGTGGGAGCAGAGTTCAAACGTTCGTGCTTTACTCTGCTGTGCTCAGAGAGCACCAGACACCAGAGATGTTGGATTCAAATGCACTTTTCGGTAGGAAGGGGGAGATACAGCAATAAGTGTGTCACCATTGCAAAGCTCACTGGGTGCTGAAGATGCCCAGCAACATCTTTCACTCCTGACTCCTTTCCTGTGGGAGCAGAGTTCAAACGTTCGTGCTTGACTCTGCTGTGCTCAGAGAGCACCAGGCACCAGAGATGTTGGATTCAAATGCACTTTTCGGTAGGAAGGGGGAGATACAGCAATAAGTGTGTCACCATTGCAAAGCTCACTGGGTGCTGAAGATGCCCAGCAACATCTTTCATTCTTGCCTCTTTTCCTGTGGGAGCAAAGTTCAAACGTTCGTGCTTTACTCTGCTGTGCTCAGAGAGCACCAGACACCAGAGATGTTGGATTCAAATGCACTTTTCGGTAGGAAGGGGGAGATACAGCAATGAGTGTGTCACCATTGCAAAGCTCACTGGGTGCTGAAGTTTCCCAGCAACATCTTTCATACTTGCCCCTTTTATTGTGGGAGCAGAGCTTAAACGTTCGTGCTTTACTCTGCTGTGCTCAGAGAGCACCAGGCACCAGAGATGTTGGATTCAAATGCACTTTTAGGTTGGAAGGGAGGAGGGACAGCTATGTTTGTGTCACCCTGCAAAGCTCACTGTGTGCTGAAGATGTCCAGCAACATCTTTCACTCCTGGCTCTTTTCCTGTGGGAGCAAAGTTCAAACGCTCTTGCTTTACATCGTTCTGCTCAGCCGAGAGCAGGCACCGGAGATGTTGGATTCAAATACACTTTGAGGAACGAAAGTGAGGAGAGACCTCAATGTGCGTGTCACCCTTTCAACTCTCACTGTGTGCTGAAGATGCCCAGCATCATCTTTCACTCCTGACTCCTTTCCTGTGGGAGCAGAGTTCAAACGTTCGTGCTTTACTCTGCTGTGCTCAGAGAGCACCAGACACCAGAGATGTTGGATTCAAATGCACTTTTCGGTAGGAAGGGGGAGATACAGCAATAAGTGTGTCACCATTGCAAAGCTCACTTGGTGCTGAAGATGCCCAGCAACATCTTTCATTCTTGCCTCTTTTCCTGTGGGAGCAAAGTTCAAACGTTCGTGCTTTACTCTGCTGTGCTCAGAGAGCACCAGACACCAGAGATGTTGGATTCAAATGCACTTTTCGGTAGGAAGGGGGAGATACAGCAATGAGTGTGTCACCATTGCAAAGCTCACTGGGTGCTGAAGTTTCCTTGCAACATCTTTCATACTTGCCCCTTTTATTGTGGGAGCAGAGCTTAAACGTTCGTGCTTTACTCTGCTGTGCTCAGAGAGCACCAGGCACCAGAGATGTTGGATTCAAATGCACTTTTAGGTTGGAAGGGAGGAGGGACAGCTATGTTTGTGTCACCCTGCAAAGCTCACTGTGTGCTGAAGATGTCCAGCAACATCTTTCACTCCTGGCTCTTTTCCTGTGGGAGCAAAGTTCAAACGCTCTTGCTTTACATCGTTCTGCTCAGCCGAGAGCAGGCACCGGAGATGTTGGATTCAAATACACTTTGAGGAACGAAAGTGAGGAGAGACCTCAATGTGCGTGTCACCCTTTCAACTCTCACTGTGTGCTGAAGACGCCCAGCATCATCTTTCACTCCTGACTCCTTTCCTGTGGGAGCAGAGTTCAAACGTTCGTGCTTTACTCTGCTGTGCTCAGAGAGCACCAGACACCAGAGATGTTGGATTCAAATGCACTTTTCGGTAGGAAGGGGGAGATACAGCAATAAGTGTGTCACCATTGCAAAGCTCACTGGGTGCTGAAGATGCCCAGCAACATCTTTCATTCTTGCCTCTTTTCCTGTGGGAGCAAAGTTCAAACGTTCGTGCTTTACTCTGCTGTGCTCAGAGAGCACCAGACACCAGAGATGTTGGATTCAAATGCACTTTTCGGTAGGAAGGGGGAGATAGAGCAATAAGTGTGTCATCATTGCAAAGCTCACTGGGTGCTGAAGATTCCCAGCAACATCTTTCATTCTTGCCCCTTTTCCTGTGGGAGCAAAGTTCAAACGTTCGTGCTTTACTCTGCTGTGCTCAGAGAGCACCAGGCACAGAGATGTTGGATTCAAATGCACTTTTAGGTTGGAAGGGAGGAGGGACAGCTATGTTTGTGTCACCCTGCAAAGCTCACTGTGTGCTGAAGATGTCCAGCAACATCTTTCACTCCTGGCTCTTTTCCTGTGGGAGCAAAGTTCAAACGCTCTTGCTTTACATCGTTCTGCTCAGCCGAGAGCAGGCACCGGAGATGTTGGATTCAAATACACTTTGAGGAACGAAAGTGAGTAGAGACCTCAATGTGCGTGTCACCCTTTCAACTCTCACTGTGTGCTGAAGACGCCCAGCATCATCTTTCACTCCTGACTCCTTTCCTGTGGGAGCAGAGTTCAAACGTTCGTGCTTTACTCTGCTGTGCTCAGAGAGCACCAGACACCAGAGATGTTGGATTCAAATGCACTTTTCGGTAGGAAGGGGGAGATACAGCAATAAGTGTGTCACCATTGCAAAGCTCACTGGGTGCTGAAGATGCCCAGCAACATCTTTCATTCTTGCCTCTTTTCCTGTGGGAGCAAAGTTCAAACGTTCGTGCTTTACTCTGCTGTGCTCAGAGAGCACCAGACACCAGAGATGTTGGATTCAAATGCACTTTTCGGTAGGAAGGGGGAGATACAGCAATAAGTGTGTCACCATTGCAAAGCTCACTGGGTGCTGAAGATTCCCAGCAACATCTTTCATTCTTGCCCCTTTTCCTGTGGGAGCAAAGTTCAAACGTTCGTGCTTTACTCTGCTGTGCTCAGAGAGCACCAGGCACAGAGATGTTGGATTCAAATGCACTTTTAGGTTGGAAGGGAGGAGGGACAGCTATGTTTGTGTCACCCTGCAAAGCTCACTGTGTGCTGAAGATGTCCAGCAACATCTTTCACTCCTGGCTCTTTTCCTGTGGGAGCAAAGTTCAAACGCTCTTGCTTTACATCGTTCTGCTCAGCCGAGAGCAGGCACCGGAGATGTTGGATTCAAATACACTTTGAGGAACGAAAGTGAGGAGAGACCTCAATGTGCGTGTCACCCTTTCAACTCTCACTGTGTGCTGAAGACGCCCAGCATCATCTTTCACTCCTGACTCCTTTCCTGTGGGAGCAGAGTTCAAACGTTCGTGCTTTACTCTGCTGTGCTCAGAGAGCACCAGACACCAGAGATGTTGGATTCAAATGCACTTTTCGGTAGGAAGGGGGAGATACAGCAATAAGTGTGTCACCATTGCAAAGCTCACTGGGTGCTGAAGATGCCCAGCAACATCTTTCACTCCTGACTCCTTTCCTGTGGGAGCAGAGTTCAAACGTTCGTGCTTGACTCTGCTGTGCTCAGAGAGCACCAGGCACCAGAGATGTTGGATTCAAATGCACTTTTCGGTAGGAAGGGGGAGATACAGCAATAAGTGTGTCACCATAGCAAAGCTCACTGGGTGCTGAAGATGCCCAGCAACATCTTTCATTCTTGCCTCTTTTCCTGTGGGAGCAAAGTTCAAACGTTCGTGCTTTACTCTGCTGTGCTCAGAGAGCACCAGACACCAGAGATGTTGGATTCAAATGCACTTTTCGGTAGGAAGGGGGAGATACAGCAATGAGTGTGTCACCATTGCAAAGCTCACTGGGTGCTGAAGTTTCCCAGCAACATCTTTCATACTTGCCCCTTTTATTGTGGGAGCAGAGCTTAAACGTTCGTGCTTTACTCTGCTGTGCTCAGAGAGCACCAGGCACCAGAGATGTTGGATTCAAATGCACTTTTAGGTTGGAAGGGAGGAGGGACAGCTATGTTTGTGTCACCCTGCAAAGCTCACTGTGTGCTGAAGATGTCCAGCAACATCTTTCACTCCTGGCTCTTTTCCTGTGGGAGCAAAGTTCAAACGCTCTTGCTTTACATCGTTCTGCTCAGCCGAGAGCAGGCACCGGAGATGTTGGATTCAAATACACTTTGAGGAACGAAATGGAGGAGAGACCTCAATGTGCGTGTCACCCTTTCAACTCTCACTGTGTGCTGAAGATGCCCAGCATCATCTTTCACTCCTGACTCCTTTCCTGTGGGAGCAGAGTTCAAACGTTCGTGCTTTACTCTGCTGTGCTCAGAGAGCACCAGACACCAGAGATGTTGGATTCAAATGCACTTTTCGGTAGGAAGGGGGAGATACAGCAATAAGTGTGTCACCATTGCAAAGCTCACTGGGTGCTGAAGATGCCCAGCAACATCTTTCATTCTTGCCTCTTTTCCTGTGGGAGCAAAGTTCAAACGTTCGTGCTTTACTCTGCTGTGCTCAGAGAGCACCAGACACCAGAGATGTTGGATTCAAATGCACTTTTCGGTAGGAAGGGGGAGATACAGCAATGAGTGTGTCACCATTGCAAAGCTCACTGGGTGCTGAAGATTCCCAGCAACATCTTTCATTCTTGCCCCTTTTCCTGTGGGAGCAAAGTTCAAACGTTCGTGCTTTACTCTGCTGTGCTCAGAGAGCACCAGGCACAGAGATGTTGGATTCAAATGCACTTTTAGGTTGGAAGGGAGGAGGGACAGCTATGTTTGTGTCACCCTGCAAAGCTCACTGTGTGCTGAAGATGTCCAGCAACATCTTTCACTCCTGGCTCTTTTCCTGTGGGAGCAAAGTTCAAACGCTCTTGCTTTACATCGTTCTGCTCAGCCGAGAGCAGGCACCGGAGATGTTGGATTCAAATACACTTTGAGGAACGAAAGTGAGGAGAGACCTCAATGTGCGTGTCACCCTTTCAACTCTCACTGTGTGCTGAAGACGCCCAGCATCATCTTTCACTCCTGACTCCTTTCCTGTGGGAGCAGAGTTCAAACGTTCGTGCTTTACTCTGCTGTGCTCAGAGAGCACCAGACACCAGAGATGTTGGATTCAAATGCACTTTTCGGTAGGTAGGGGGAGATACAGCAATAAGTGTGTCACCATTGCAAAGCTCACTGGGTGCTGAAGATGCCCAGCAACATCTTTCACTCCTGACTCCTTTCCTGTGGGAGCAGAGTTCAAACGTTCGTGCTTGACTCTGCTGTGCTCAGAGAGCACCAGGCACCAGAGATGTTGGATTCAAATGCACTTTTCGGTAGGAAGGGGGAGATACAGCAATGAGTGTGTCACCATTGCAAAGCTCACTGGGTGCTGAATTTTCCCAGCAACATCTTTCATACTTGCCCCTTTTATTGTGGGAGCAGAGCTTAAACGTTCGTGCTTTACTCTGCTGTGCTCAGAGAGCACCAGGCACCAGAGATGTTGGATTCAAATGCACTTTTAGGTTGGAAGGGAGGAGGGACAGCTATGTTTGTGTCACCCTGCAAAGCTCACTGTGTGCTGAAGATGTCCAGCAACATCTTTCACTCCTGGCTCTTTTCCTGTGGGAGCAAAGTTCAAACGCTCTTGCTTTACATCGTTCTGCTCAGCCGAGAGCAGGCACCGGAGATGTTGGATTCAAATACACTTTGAGGAACGAAAGTGAGGAGAGACCTCAATGTGCGTGTCACCCTTTCAACTCTCACTGTGTGCTGAAGATGCCCGGCATCATCTTTCACTCCTGACTCCTTTCCTGTGGGAGCAGAGTTCAAACGTTCGTGCTTTACTCTGCTGTGCTCAGAGAGCACCAGACACCAGAGATGTTGGATTCAAATGCACTTTTCGGTAGGAAGGGGGAGATACAGCAATAAGTGTGTCACCATTGCAAAGCTCACTGGGTGCTGAAGATGCCCAGCAACATCTTTCATTCTTGCCTCTTTTCCTGTGGGAGCAAAGTTCAAACGTTCGTGCTTTACTCTGCTGTGCTCAGAGAGCACCAGACACCAGAGATGTTGGATTCAAATGCACTTTTCGGTAGGAAGGGGGAGATACAGCAATGAGTGTGTCACCATTGCAAAGCTCACTGGGTGCTGAAGTTTCCTTGCAACATCTTTCATACTTGCCCCTTTTATTGTGGGAGCAGAGCTTAAACGTTCGTGCTTTACTCTGCTGTGCTCAGAGAGCACCAGGCACCAGAGATGTTGGATTCAAATGCACTTTTAGGTTGGAAGGGAGGAGGGACAGCTATGTTTGTGTCACCCTGCAAAGCTCACTGTGTGCTGAAGATGTCCAGCAACATCTTTCACTCCTGGCTCTTTTCCTGTGGGAGCAAAGTTCAAACGCTCTTGCTTTACATCGTTCTGCTCAGCCGAGAGCAGGCACCGGAGATGTTGGATTCAAATACACTTTGAGGAACGAAAGTGAGGAGAGACCTCAATGTGCGTGTCACCCTTTCAACTCTCACTGTGTGCTGAAGACGCCCAGCATCATCTTTCACTCCTGACTCCTTTCCTGTGGGAGCAGAGTTCAAACGTTCGTGCTTTACTCTGCTGTGCTCAGAGAGCACCAGACACCAGAGATGTTGGATTCAAATGCACTTTTCGGTAGGAAGGGGGAGATACAGCAATAAGTGTGTCACCATTGCAAAGCTCACTGGGTGCTGAAGATGCCCAGCAACATCTTTCATTCTTGCCTCTTTTCCTGTGGGAGCAAAGTTCAAACGTTCGTGCTTTACTCTGCTGTGCTCAGAGAGCACCAGGCACAGAGATGTTGGATTCAAATGCACTTTTAGGTTGGAAGGGAGGAGGGACAGCTATGTTTGTGTCACCCTGCAAAGCTCACTGTGTGCTGAAGATGTCCAGCAACATCTTTCACTCCTGGCTCTTTTCCTGTGGGAGCAAAGTTCAAACGCTCTTGCTTTACATCGTTCTGCTCAGCCGAGAGCAGGCACCGGAGATGTTGGATTCAAATACACTTTGAGGAACGAAAGTGAGTAGAGACCTCAATGTGCGTGTCACCCTTTCAACTCTCACTGTGTGCTGAAGACGCCCAGCATCATCTTTCACTCCTGACTCCTTTCCTGTGGGAGCAGAGTTCAAACGTTCGTGCTTTACTCTGCTGTGCTCAGAGAGCACCAGACACCAGAGATGTTGGATTCAAATGCACTTTTCGGTAGGAAGGGGGAGATACAGCAATAAGTGTGTCACCATTGCAAAGCTCACTGGGTGCTGAAGATGCCCAGCAACATCTTTCATTCTTGCCTCTTTTCCTGTGGGAGCAAAGTTCAAACGTTCGTGCTTTACTCTGCTGTGCTCAGAGAGCACCAGACACCAGAGATGTTGGATTCAAATGCACTTTTCGGTAGGAAGGGGGAGATACAGCAATAAGTGTGTCACCATTGCAAAGCTCACTGGGTGCTGAAGATTCCCAGCAACATCTTTCATTCTTGCCCCTTTTCCTGTGGGAGCAAAGTTCAAACGTTCGTGCTTTACTCTGCTGTGCTCAGAGAGCACCAGGCACAGAGATGTTGGATTCAAATGCACTTTTAGGTTGGAAGGGAGGAGGGACAGCTATGTTTGTGTCACCCTGCAAAGCTCACTGTGTGCTGAAGATGTCCAGCAACATCTTTCACTCCTGGCTCTTTTCCTGTGGGAGCAAAGTTCAAACGCTCTTGCTTTACATCGTTCTGCTCAGCCGAGAGCAGGCACCGGAGATGTTGGATTCAAATACACTTTGAGGAACGAAAGTGAGGAGAGACCTCAATGTGCGTGTCACCCTTTCAACTCTCACTGTGTGCTGAAGACGCCCAGCATCATCTTTCACTCCTGACTCCTTTCCTGTGGGAGCAGAGTTCAAACGTTCGTGCTTTACTCTGCTGTGCTCAGAGAGCACCAGACACCAGAGATGTTGGATTCAAATGCACTTTTCGGTAGGAAGGGGGAGATACAGCAATAAGTGTGTCACCATTGCAAAGCTCACTGGGTGCTGAAGATGCCCAGCAACATCTTTCACTCCTGACTCCTTTCCTGTGGGAGCAGAGTTCAAACGTTCGTGCTTGACTCTGCTGTGCTCAGAGAGCACCAGGCACCAGAGATGTTGGATTCAAATGCACTTTTCGGTAGGAAGGGGGAGATACAGCAATAAGTGTGTCACCATAGCAAAGCTCACTGGGTGCTGAAGATGCCCAGCAACATCTTTCATTCTTGCCTCTTTTCCTGTGGGAGCAAAGTTCAAACGTTCGTGCTTTACTCTGCTGTGCTCAGAGAGCACCAGACACCAGAGATGTTGGATTCAAATGCACTTTTCGGTAGGAAGGGGGAGATACAGCAATGAGTGTGTCACCATTGCAAAGCTCACTGGGTGCTGAAGTTTCCCAGCAACATCTTTCATACTTGCCCCTTTTATTGTGGGAGCAGAGCTTAAACGTTCGTGCTTTACTCTGCTGTGCTCAGAGAGCACCAGGCACCAGAGATGTTGGATTCAAATGCACTTTTAGGTTGGAAGGGAGGAGGGACAGCTATGTTTGTGTCACCCTGCAAAGCTCACTGTGTGCTGAAGATGTCCAGCAACATCTTTCACTCCTGGCTCTTTTCCTGTGGGAGCAAAGTTCAAACGCTCTTGCTTTACATCGTTCTGCTCAGCCGAGAGCAGGCACCGGAGATGTTGGATTCAAATACACTTTGAGGAACGAAAGTGAGGAGAGACCTCAATGTGCGTGTCACCCTTTCAACTCTCACTGTGTGCTGAAGATGCCCAGCATCATCTTTCACTCCTGACTCCTTTCCTGTGGGAGCAGAGTTCAAACGTTCGTGCTTTACTCTGCTGTGCTCAGAGAGCACCAGACACCAGAGATGTTGGATTCAAATGCACTTTTCGGTAGGAAGGGGGAGATACAGCAATAAGTGTGTCACCATTGCAAAGCTCACTGGGTGCTGAAGATGCCCAGCAACATCTTTCATTCTTGCCTCTTTTCCTGTGGGAGCAAAGTTCAAACGTTCGTGCTTTACTCTGCTGTGCTCAGAGAGCACCAGACACCAGAGATGTTGGATTCAAATGCACTTTTCGGTAGGAAGGGGGAGATACAGCAATGAGTGTGTCACCATTGCAAAGCTCACTGGGTGCTGAAGATTCCCAGCAACATCTTTCATTCTTGCCCCTTTTCCTGTGGGAGCAAAGTTCAAACGTTCGTGCTTTACTCTGCTGTGCTCAGAGAGCACCAGGCACAGAGATGTTGGATTCAAATGCACTTTTAGGTTGGAAGGGAGGAGGGACAGCTATGTTTGTGTCACCCTGCAAAGCTCACTGTGTGCTGAAGATGTCCAGCAACATCTTTCACTCCTGGCTCTTTTCCTGTGGGAGCAAAGTTCAAACGCTCTTGCTTTACATCGTTCTGCTCAGCCGAGAGCAGGCACCGGAGATGTTGGATTCAAATACACTTTGAGGAACGAAAGTGAGGAGAGACCTCAATGTGCGTGTCACCCTTTCAACTCTCACTGTGTGCTGAAGACGCCCAGCATCATCTTTCACTCCTGACTCCTTTCCTGTGGGAGCAGAGTTCAAACGTTCGTGCTTTACTCTGCTGTGCTCAGAGAGCACCAGACACCAGAGATGTTGGATTCAAATGCACTTTTCGGTAGGTAGGGGGAGATACAGCAATAAGTGTGTCACCATTGCAAAGCTCACTGGGTGCTGAAGATGCCCAGCAACATCTTTCACTCCTGACTCCTTTCCTGTGGGAGCAGAGTTCAAACGTTCGTGCTTGACTCTGCTGTGCTCAGAGAGCACCAGGCACCAGAGATGTTGGATTCAAATGCACTTTTCGGTAGGAAGGGGGAGATACAGCAATGAGTGTGTCACCATTGCAAAGCTCACTGGGTGCTGAATTTTCCCAGCAACATCTTTCATACTTGCCCCTTTTATTGTGGGAGCAGAGCTTAAACGTTCGTGCTTTACTCTGCTGTGCTCAGAGAGCACCAGGCACCAGAGATGTTGGATTCAAATGCACTTTTAGGTTGGAAGGGAGGAGGGACAGCTATGTTTGTGTCACCCTGCAAAGCTCACTGTGTGCTGAAGATGTCCAGCAACATCTTTCACTCCTGGCTCTTTTCCTGTGGGAGCAAAGTTCAAACGCTCTTGCTTTACATCGTTCTGCTCAGCCGAGAGCAGGCACCGGAGATGTTGGATTCAAATACACTTTGAGGAACGAAAGTGAGGAGAGACCTCAATGTGCGTGTCACCCTTTCAACTCTCACTGTGTGCTGAAGATGCCCGGCATCATCTTTCACTCCTGACTCCTTTCCTGTGGGAGCAGAGTTCAAACGTTCGTGCTTTACTCTGCTGTGCTCAGAGAGCACCAGACACCAGAGATGTTGGATTCAAATGCACTTTTCGGTAGGAAGGGGGAGATACAGCAATAAGTGTGTCACCATTGCAAAGCTCACTGGGTGCTGAAGATGCCCAGCAACATCTTTCATTCTTGCCTCTTTTCCTGTGGGAGCAAAGTTCAAACGTTCGTGCTTTACTCTGCTGTGCTCAGAGAGCACCAGACACCAGAGATGTTGGATTCAAATGCACTTTTCGGTAGGAAGGGGGAGATACAGCAATGAGTGTGTCACCATTGCAAAGCTCACTGGGTGCTGAAGTTTCCTTGCAACATCTTTCATACTTGCCCCTTTTATTGTGGGAGCAGAGCTTAAACGTTCGTGCTTTACTCTGCTGTGCTCAGAGAGCACCAGGCACCAGAGATGTTGGATTCAAATGCACTTTTAGGTTGGAAGGGAGGAGGGACAGCTATGTTTGTGTCACCCTGCAAAGCTCACTGTGTGCTGAAGATGTCCAGCAACATCTTTCACTCCTGGCTCTTTTCCTGTGGGAGCAAAGTTCAAACGCTCTTGCTTTACATCGTTCTGCTCAGCCGAGAGCAGGCACCGGAGATGTTGGATTCAAATACACTTTGAGGAACGAAAGTGAGGAGAGACCTCAATGTGCGTGTCACCCTTTCAACTCTCACTGTGTGCTGAAGACGCCCAGCATCATCTTTCACTCCTGACTCCTTTCCTGTGGGAGCAGAGTTCAAACGTTCCTGCTTTACTCTGCTGTGCTCAGAGAGCACCAGACACCAGAGATGTTGGATTCAAATGCACTTTTCGGTAGGAAGGGGGAGATACAGCAATAAGTGTGTCACCATTGCAAAGCTCACTGGGTGCTGAAGATGCCCAGCAACATCTTTCATTCTTGCCTCTTTTCCTGTGGGAGCAAAGTTCAAACGTTCGTGCTTTACTTTGCTGTGCTCAGAGAGCACCAGACACCAGAGATGTTGGATTCAAATGCACTTTTCGGTAGGAAGGGGGAGATAGAGCAATAAGTGTGTCACCATTGCAAAGCTCACTGGGTGCTGAATATTCCCAGTAACATCTTTCATTCTTGCCTCTTTTCTTGTGGGAGCAAAGTTCAAACGTTCGTGCTTTACTCTCCTGTGCTCAGAGTGCACCAGGCACCAGAGATGTTGGATTCAAATGCACTTTTAGGTTGGAAGGGAGGAGGGACAGCTATGTTTGTGTCACCCTGCAAAGCTCACTGTGTGCTGAAGATGTCCAGCAACATCTTTCACTCCTGGCTCTTTTCCTGTGGGAGCAAAGTTCAAACGCTCTTGCTTTACATCGTTCTGCTCAGCCGAGAGCAGGCACCGGAGATGTTGGATTCAAATACACTTTGAGGAACGAAAGTGAGTAGAGACCTCAATGTGCGTGTCACCCTTTCAACTCTCACTGTGTGCTGAAGACGCCCAGCATGATCTTTCACTCCTGACTCCTTTCCTGTGGGAGCAGAGTTCAAACGTTCGTGCTTTACTCTGCTGTGCTCAGAGAGCACCAGACACCAGAGATGTTGGATTCAAATGCACTTTTCGGTAGGAAGGGGGAGATACAGCAATAAGTGTGTCACCATTGCAAAGCTCACTGGGTGCTGAAGATGCCCAGCAACATCTTTCATTCTTGCCTCTTTTCCTGTGGGAGCAAAGTTCAAACGTTCGTGCTTTACTCTGCTGTGCTCAGAGAGCACCAGACACCAGAGATGTTGGATTCAAATGCACTTTTCGGTAGGAAGGGGGAGATACAGCAATGAGTGTGTCACCATTGCAAAGCTCACTGGGTGCTGAAGTTTCCTTGCAACATCTTTCATACTTGTTCCTTTTATTGTGGGAGCAGAGCTTAAACGTTCGTGCTTTACTCTGCTGTGCTCAGAGAGCACCAGGCACCAGAGATGTTGGATTCAAATGCACTTTTAGGTTGGAAGGGAGGAGGGACAGCTATGTTTGTGTCACCCTGCAAAGCTCACTGTGTGCTGAAGATGTCCAGCAACATCTTTCACTCCTGGCTCTTTTCCTGTGGGAGCAAAGTTCAAACGCTCTTGCTTTACATCGTTCTGCTCAGCCGAGAGCAGGCACCGGAGATGTTGGATTCAAATACACTTTGAGGAACGAAAGTGAGGAGAGACCTCAATGTGCGTGTCACCCTTTCAACTCTCACTGTGTGCTGAAGACGCCCAGCATCATCTTTCACTCCTGACTCCTTTCCTGTGGGAGCAGAGTTCAAACGTTCCTGCTTTACTCTGCTGTGCTCAGAGAGCACCAGACACCAGAGATGTTGGATTCAAATGCACTTTTCGGTAGGAAGGGGGAGATACAGCAATAAGTGTGTCACCATTGCAAAGCTCACTGGGTGCTGAAGATGCCCAGCAACATCTTTCATTCTTGCCTCTTTTCCTGTGGGAGCAAAGTTCAAACGTTCGTGCTTTACTTTGCTGTGCTCAGAGAGCACCAGACACCAGAGATGTTGGATTCAAATGCACTTTTCGGTAGGAAGGGGGAGATAGAGCAATAAGTGTGTCACCATTGCAAAGCTCACTGGGTGCTGAATATTCCCAGTAACATCTTTCATTCTTGCCTCTTTTCTTGTGGGAGCAAAGTTCAAACGTTCTTGCTTTACTCTCCTGTGCTCAGAGTGCACCAGGCACCAGAGATGTTGGATTCAAATGCACTTTTAGGTTGGAAGGGAGGAGGGACAGCTATGTTTGTGTCACCCTGCAAAGCTCACTGTGTGCTGAAGATGTCCAGCAACATCTTTCACTCCTGGCTCTTTTCCTGTGGGAGCAAAGTTCAAACGCTCTTGCTTTACATCGTTCTGCTCAGCCGAGAGCAGGCACCGGAGATGTTGGATTCAAATACACTTTGAGGAACGAAAGTGAGTAGAGACCTCAATGTGCGTGTCACCCTTTCAACTCTCACTGTGTGCTGAAGACGCCCAGCATCATCTTTCACTCCTGACTCCTTTCCTGTGGGAGCAGAGTTCAAACGTTCGTGCTTTACTCTGCTGTGCTCAGAGAGCACCAGACACCAGAGATGTTGGATTCAAATGCACTTTTCGGTAGGAAGGGGGAGATACAGCAATAAGTGTGTCACCATTGCAAAGCTCACTGGGTGCTGAAGATGCCCAGCAACATCTTTCATTCTTGCCTCTTTTCCTGTGGGAGCAAAGTTCAAACGTTCGTGCTTTACTCTGCTGTGCTCAGAGAGCACCAGACACCAGAGATGTTGGATTCAAATGCACTTTTCGGTAGGAAGGGGGAGATACAGCAATGAGTGTGTCACCATTGCAAAGCTCACTGGGTGCTGAAGTTTCCTTGCAACATCTTTCATACTTGTTCCTTTTATTGTGGGAGCAGAGCTTAAACGTTCGTGCTTTACTCTGCTGTGCTCAGAGAGCACCAGGCACCAGAGATGTTGGATTCAAATGCACTTTTAGGTTGGAAGGGAGGAGGGACAGCTATGTTTGTGTCACCCTGCAAAGCTCACTGTGTGCTGAAGATGTCCAGCAACATCTTTCACTCCTGGCTCTTTTCCTGTGGGAGCAAAGTTCAAACGCTCTTGCTTTACATCGTTCTGCTCAGCCGAGAGCAGGCACCGGAGATGTTGGATTCAAATACACTTTGAGGAACGAAAGTGAGGAGAGACCTCAATGTGCGTGTCACCCTTTCAACTCTCACTGTGTGCTGAAGACGCCCAGCATCATCTTTCACTCCTGACTCCTTTCCTGTGGGAGCAGAGTTCAAACGTTCCTGCTTTACTCTGCTGTGCTCAGAGAGCACCAGACACCAGAGATGTTGGATTCAAATGCACTTTTCGGTAGGAAGGGGGAGATACAGCAATAAGTGTGTCACCATTGCAAAGCTCACTGGGTGCTGAAGATGCCCAGCAACATCTTTCATTCTTGCCTCTTTTCCTGTGGGAGCAAAGTTCAAACGTTCGTGCTTTACTTTGCTGTGCTCAGAGAGCACCAGACACCAGAGATGTTGGATTCAAATGCACTTTTCGGTAGGAAGGGGGAGATAGAGCAATAAGTGTGTCACCATTGCAAAGCTCACTGGGTGCTGAATATTCCCAGTAACATCTTTCATTCTTGCCTCTTTTCTTGTGGGAGCAAAGTTCAAACGTTCTTGCTTTACTCTCCTGTGCTCAGAGTGCACCAGGCACCAGAGATTTTGGATTCAAATGCACTTTTAGGTTGGAAGGGAGGAGGGACAGCTATGTTTGTGTCACCCTGCAAAGCTCACTGTGTGCTGAAGATGTCCAGCAACATCTTTCACTCCTGGCTCTTTTCCTGTGGGAGCAAAGTTCAAACGCTCTTGCTTTACATCGTTCTGCTCAGCCGAGAGCAGGCACCGGAGATGTTGGATTCAAATACACTTTGAGGAACGAAAGTGAGTAGAGACCTCAATGTGCGTGTCACCCTTTCAACTCTCACTGTGTGCTGAAGACGCCCAGCATGATCTTTCACTCCTGACTCCTTTCCTGTGGGAGCAGAGTTCAAACGTTCGTGCTTTACTCTGCTGTGCTCAGAGAGCACCAGACACCAGAGATGTTGGATTCAAATGCACTTTTCGGTAGGAAGGGGGAGATACAGCAATAAGTGTGTCACCATTGCAAAGCTCACTGGGTGCTGAATATTCCCAGCAACATCTTTCATTCTTGCCCCTTTTCCTGTAGGAGCAAAGTTCAAACGTTCGTGCTTTACTCTGCTGTGCTCAGAGAGCACCAGGCACAGAGATGTTGGATTCAAATACACTTTTAGGTTGGAAGGGAGGAGGGACAGCTATGTTTGTGTCACCCTGCAAAGCTCACTGTGTGCTGAAGATGTCCAGCAACATCTTTCACTCCTGGCTCTTTTCCTGTGGGAGCAAAGTTCAAACGCTCTTGCTTTACATCGTTCTGCTCAGCCGAGAGCAGGCACCGGAGATGTTGGATTCAAATACACTTTGAGGAACGAAAGTGAGGAGAGACCTCAATGTGCGTGTCAGTCTTTCAACTCTCACTGTGTGCTGAAGACGCCCAGCATCATCTTTCACTCCTGACTCCTTTCCTGTGGGAGCAGAGTTCAAACGTTCGTGCTTTACTCTGCTGTGCTCAGAGAGCACCAGACACCAGAGCTGTTGGATTCAAATGCACTTTTCGGTAGGAAGGGGGAGATACAGCAATAAGTGTGTCACCATTGCAAAGCTCACTGGGTGCTGAAGATGCCCAGCAACATCTTTCATTCTTGCCTCTTTTCCTGTGGGAGCAAAGTTCAAACGTTCGTGCTTTACTCTGCTGTGCTCAGAGAGCACCAGACACCAGAGATGTTGGATTCAAATGCACTTTTCGGTAGGAAGGGGGAGATACAGCAATAAGTGTGTCACCATTGCAAAGCTCACTGGGTGCTGAAGATTCCCAGCAACATCTTTCATTCTTGCCCCTTTTCCTGTGGGAGCAAAGTTCAAACGTTCGTGCTTTACTCTGCTGTGCTCAGAGAGCACCAGGCACAGAGATGTTGGATTCAAATGCACTTTTAGGTTGGAAGGGAGGAGGGACAGCTATGTTTGTGTCACCCTGCAAAGCTCACTGTGTGCTGAAGATGTCCAGCAACATCTTTCACTCCTGGCTCTTTTCCTGTGGGAGCAAAGTTCAAACGCTCTTGCTTTACATCGTTCTGCTCAGCCGAGAGCAGGCACCGGAGATGTTGGATTCAAATACACTTTGAGGAACGAAAGTGAGGAGAGACCTCAATGTGCGTGTCACCCTTTCAACTCTCACTGTGTGCTGAAGACGCCCAGCATCATCTTTCACTCCTGACTCCTTTCCTGTGGGAGCAGAGTTCAAACGTTCGTGCTTTACTCTGCTGTGCTCAGAGAGCACCAGACACCAGAGATGTTGGATTCAAATGCACTTTTCGGTAGGAAGGGGGAGATACAGCAATAAGTGTGTCACCATTGCAAAGCTCACTGGGTGCTGAAGATGCCCAGCAACATCTTTCACTCCTGACTCCTTTCCTGTGGGAGCAGAGTTCAAACGTTCGTGCTTGACTCTGCTGTGCTCAGAGAGCACCAGGCACCAGAGATGTTGGATTCAAATGCACTTTTCGGTAGGAAGGGGGAGATACAGCAATAAGTGTGTCACCATTGCAAAGCTCACTGGGTGCTGAAGATGCCCAGCAACATCTTTCATTCTTGCCTCTTTTCCTGTGGGAGCAAAGTTCAAACGTTCGTGCTTTACTCTGCTGTGCTCAGAGAGCACCAGACACCAGAGATGTTGGATTCAAATGCACTTTTCGGTAGGAAGGGGGAGATACAGCAATGAGTGTGTCACCATTGCAAAGCTCACTGGGTGCTGAAGTTTCCCAGCAACATCTTTCATACTTGCCCCTTTTATTGTGGGAGCAGAGCTTAAACGTTCGTGCTTTACTCTGCTGTGCTCAGAGAGCACCAGGCACCAGAGATGTTGGATTCAAATGCACTTTTAGGTTGGAAGGGAGGAGGGACAGCTATGTTTGTGTCACCCTGCAAAGCTCACTGTGTGCTGAAGATGTCCAGCAACATCTTTCACTCCTGGCTCTTTTCCTGTGGGAGCAAAGTTCAAACGCTCTTGCTTTACATCGTTCTGCTCAGCCGAGAGCAGGCACCGGAGATGTTGGATTCAAATACACTTTGAGGAACGAAAGTGAGGAGAGACCTCAATGTGCGTGTCACCCTTTCAACTCTCACTGTGTGCTGAAGATGCCCAGCATCATCTTTCACTCCTGACTCCTTTCCTGTGGGAGCAGAGTTCAAACGTTCGTGCTTTACTCTGCTGTGCTCAGAGAGCACCAGACACCAGAGATGTTGGATTCAAATGCACTTTTCGGTAGGAAGGGGGAGATACAGCAATAAGTGTGTCACCATTGCAAAGCTCACTGGGTGCTGAAGATGCCCAGCAACATCTTTCATTCTTGCCTCTTTTCCTGTGGGAGCAAAGTTCAAACGTTCGTGCTTTACTTTGCTGTGCTCAGAGAGCACCAGACACCAGAGATGTTGGATTCAAATGCACTTTTCGGTAGGAAGGGGGAGATAGAGCAATAAGTGTGTCACCATTGCAAAGCTCACTGGGTGCTGAAGATTCCCAGTAACATCTTTCATTCTTGCCTCTTTTCCTGTGGGAGCAAAGTTCAAACGTTCGTGCTTTACTCTCCTGTGCTCAGAGTGCACCAGGCACCAGAGATGTTGGATTCAAATGCACTTTTAGGTTGGAAGGGAGGAGGGACAGCTATGTTTGTGTCACCCTGCAAAGCTCACTGTGTGCTGAAGATGTCCAGCAACATCTTTCACTCCTGGCTCTTTTCCTGTGGGAGCAAAGTTCAAACGCTCTTGCTTTACATCGTTCTGCTCAGCCGAGAGCAGGCACCGGAGATGTTGGATTCAAATACACTTTGAGGAACGAAAGTGAGTAGAGACCTCAATGTGCGTGTCACCCTTTCAACTCTCACTGTGTGCTGAAGACGCCCAGCATCATCTTTCACTCCTGACTCCTTTCCTGTGGGAGCAGAGTTCAAACGTTCGTGCTTTACTCTGCTGTGCTCAGAGAGCACCAGACACCAGAGATGTTGCATTCAAATGCACTTTTCGGTAGGAAGGGGGAGATACAGCAATAAGTGTGTCACCATTGCAAAGCTCACTGGGTGCTGAAGATGCCCAGCAACATCTTTCATTCTTGCCTCTTTTCCTGTGGGAGCAAAGTTCAAACGTTCGTGCTTTACTCTGCTGTGCTCAGAGAGCACCAGACACCAGAGATGTTGGATTCAAATGCACTTTTCGGTAGGAAGGGGGAGATACAGCAATAAGTGTGTCACCATTGCAAAGCTCACTGGGTGCTGAAGATTCCCAGCAACATCTTTCATTCTTGCCCCTTTTCCTGTGGGAGCAAAGTTCAAACGTTCGTGCTTTACTCTGCTGTGCTCAGAGAGCACCAGGCACCAGAGATGTTGGATTCAAATACACTTTTAGGTTGGAAGGGAGGAGGGACAGCTATGTTTGTGTCACCCTGCAAAGCTCACTGTGTGCTGAAGATGTCCAGCAACATCTTTCACTCCTGGCTCTTTTCCTGTGGGAGCAAAGTTCAAACGCTCTTGCTTTACATCGTTCTGCTCAGCCGAGAGCAGGCACCGGAGATGTTGGATTCAAATACACTTTGAGGAACGAAAGTGAGGAGAGACCTCAATGTGCGTGTCACCCTTTCAACTCTCACTGTGTGCTGAAGACGCCCAGCATCATCTTTCACTCCTGACTCCTTTCCTGTGGGAGCAGAGTTCAAACGTTCGTGCTTTACTCTGCTGTGCTCAGAGAGCACCAGACACCAGAGATGTTGCATTCAAATGCACTTTTCGGTAGGTAGGGGGAGATACAGCAATAAGTGTGTCACCATTGCAAAGCTCACTGGGTGCTGAAGATGCCCAGCAACATCTTTCACTCCTGACTCCTTTGCTGTGGGAGCAGAGTTCAAACGTTCGTGCTTGACTCTGCTGTGCTCAGAGAGCACCAGACACCAGAGATGTTGGATTCAAATGCACTTTTCGGTAGGAAGGGGGAGATACAGCAATAAGTGTGTCACCTTTGCAAAGCTCACTGAGTGCTGAAGATGCCCAGCAACATCTTTCATTCTTGCCTCTTTTCCTGTGGGAGCAAAGTTCAAACGTTCGTGCTTTACTCTGCTGTGCTCAGAGAGCACCAGACACCAGAGATGTTGGATTCAAATGCACTTTTCGGTAGGAAGGGGGAGATACAGCAATGAGTGTGTCACCATTGCAAAGCTCACTGGGTGCTGAAGTTTCCCAGCAACATCTTTCATACTTGCCCCTTTTATTGTGGGAGCAGAGCTTAAACGTTCGTGCTTTACTCTGCTGTGCTCAGAGAGCACCAGGCACCAGAGATGTTGGATTCAAATGCACTTTTCGGTAGGAAGGGAGGAGGGACAGCTATGTTTGTGTCACCCTGCAAAGCTCACTGTGTGCTGAATATGTCCAGCAACATCTTTCACTCCTGGCTCTTTTCCTGTGGGAGCAAAGTTCAAACGCTCTTGCTTTACATCGTTCTGCTCAGCCGAGAGCAGGCACCGGAGATGTTGGATTCAAATACACTTTGAGGAGCGAAAGTGAGTAGAGACCTCAATGTGCGTGTCACCCTTTCAACTCTCACTGTGTGCTGAAGACGCCCAGCATCATCTTTCACTCCTGACTCCTTTCCTGTGGGAGCAGAGTTCAAACGTTCGTGCTTTACTCTGCTGTGCTCAGAGAGCACCAGACACCAGAGATGTTGGATTCAAATGCACTTTTCGGTAGGAAGGGGGAGATACAGCAATAAGTGTGTCACCATTGCAAAGCTCACTGGGTGCTGAAGATGCCCAGCAACATCTTTCATTCTTGCCTCTTTTCCTGTGGGAGCAAAGTTCAAACATTCGTGCTTTACTCTGCTGTGCTCAGAGAGCACCAGACACCAGAGATGTTGGATTCAAATGCACTTTTCGGTAGGAAGGGGGAGATACAGCAATAAGTGTGTCACCATTGCAAAGCTCACTGGGTGCTGAAGATTCCCAGCAACATCTTTCATTCTTGCCCCTTTTCCTGTGGGAGCAAAGTTCAAACGTTCGTGCTTTACTCTGCTGTGCTCAGAGAGCACCAGGCACAGAGATGTTGGATTCAAATGCACTTTTAGGTTGGAAGGGAGGAGGGACAGCTATGTTTGTGTCACCCTGCAAAGCTCACTGTGTGCTGAAGATGTCCAGCAACATCTTTCACTCCTGGCTCTTTTCCTGTGGGAGCAAAGTTCAAACGCTCTTGCTTTACATCGTTCTGCTCAGCCGAGAGAAGGCACCGGAGATGTTGGATTCAAATACACTTTGAGGAACGAAAGTGAGGAGAGACCTCAATGTGCGTGTCACCCTTTCAACTCTCACTGTGTGCTGAAGACGCCCAGCATCATCTTTCACTCTTGACTCCTTTCCTGTGGGAGCAGAGTTCAAACGTTCGTGCTTTACTCTGCTGTGCTCAGAGAGCACCAGACACCAGAGATGTTGGATTCAAATGCACTTTTCGGTAGGAAGGGGGAGATACAGCAATAAGTGTGTCACCATTGCAAAGCTCACTGGGTGCTGAAGATGCCCAGCAACATCTTTCACTCCTGACTCCTTTCCTGTGGGAGCAGAGTTCAAACGTTCGTGCTTGACTCTGCTGTGCTCAGAGAGCACCAGGCACCAGAGATGTTGGATTCAAATGCACTTTTCGGTAGGAAGGGGGAGATACAGCAATAAGTGTGTCACCATTGCAAAGCTCACTGGGTGCTGAAGATGCCCAGCAACATCTTTCATTCTTGCCTCTTTTCCTGTGGGAGCAAAGTTCAAACGTTCGTGCTTTACTCTGCTGTGCTCAGAGAGCACCAGACACCAGAGATGTTGGATTCAAATGCACTTTTCGGTAGGAAGGGGGAGATACAGCAATGAGTGTGTCACCATTGCAAAGCTCACTGGGTGCTGAAGTTTCCCAGCAACATCTTTCATACTTGCCCCTTTTATTGTGGGAGCAGAGCTTAAACGTTCGTGCTTTACTCTCCTGTGCTCAGAGTGCACCAGGCACCAGAGATGTTGGATTCAAATGCACTTTTAGGTTGGAAGGGAGGAGGGACAGCTATGTTTGTGTCACCCTGCAAAGCTCACTGTGTGCTGAAGATGTCCAGCAACATCTTTCACTCCTGGCTCTTTTCCTGTGGGAGCAAAGTTCAAACGCTCTTGCTTTACATCGTTCTGCTCAGCCGAGAGCAGGCACCGGAGATGTTGGATTCAAATACACTTTGAGGAACGAAAGTGAGGAGAGACCTCAATGTGCGTGTCACCCTTTCAACTCTCACTGTGTGCTGAAGATGCCCAGCATCATCTTTCACTCCTGACTCCTTTCCTGTGGGAGCAGAGTTCAAACGTTCGTGCTTTACTCTGCTGTGCTCAGAGAGCACCAGACACCAGAGATGTTGGATTCAAATGCACTTTTCGGTAGGAAGGGGGAGATACAGCAATAAGTGTGTCACCATTGCAAAGCTCACTGGGTGCTGAAGATGCCCAGCAACATCTTTCATTCTTGCCTCTTTTCCTGTGGGAGCAAAGTTCAAACGTTCGTGCTTTACTCTCCTGTGCTCAGAGTGCACCAGGCACCAGAGATGTTGGATTCAAATGCACTTTTAGGTTGGAAGGGAGGAGGGACAGCTATGTTTGTGTCACCCTGCAAAGCTCACTGTGTGCTGAAGATGTCCAGCAACATCTTTCACTCCTGGCTCTTTTCCTGTGGGAGCAAAGTTCAAACGCTCTTGCTTTACATCGTTCTGCTCAGCCGAGAGCAGGCACCGGAGATGTTGGATTCAAATACACTTTGAGGAACGAAAGTGAGGAGAGACCTCAATGTGCGTGTCACCCTTTCAACTCTCACTGTGTGCTGAAGACGCCCAGCATCATCTTTCACTCCTGACTCCTTTCCTGTGGGAGCAGAGTTCAAACGTTCCTGCTTTACTCTGCTGTGCTCAGAGAGCACCAGACACCAGAGATGTTGCATTCAAATGCACTTTTCGGTAGGAAGGGGGAGATACAGCAATAAGTGTGTCACCATTGCAAAGCTCACTGGGTGCTGAAGATGCCCAGCAACATCTTTCATTCTTGCCTCTTTTCCTGTGGGAGCAAAGTTCAAACGTTCGTGCTTTACTCTGCTGTGCTCAGAGAGCACCAGACACCAGAGATGTTGGATTCAAATGCACTTTTCGGTAGGAAGGGGGAGATACAGCAATAAGTGTGTCACCATTGCAAAGCTCACTGGGTGCTGAAGATTCCCAGCAACATCTTTCATTCTTGCCCCTTTTCCTGTGGGAGCAAAGTTCAAACGTTCGTGCTTTACTCTGCTGTGCTCAGAGAGCACCAGGCACAGAGATGTTGGATTCAAATACACTTTTAGGTTGGAAGGGAGGAGGGACAGCTATGTTTGTGTCACCCTGCAAAGCTCACTGTGTGCTGAAGATGTCCAGCAACATCTTTCACTCCTGGCTCTTTTCCTGTGGGAGCAAAGTTCAAACGCTCTTGCTTTACATCGTTCTGCTCAGCCGAGAGCAGGCACCGGAGATGTTGGATTCAAATACACTTTGAGGAACGAAAGTGAGGAGAGACCTCAATGTGCGTGTCACCCTTTCAACTCTCACTGTGTGCTGAAGACGCCCAGCATCATCTTTCACTCCTGACTCCTTTCCTGTGGGAGCAGAGTTCAAACGTTCGTGCTTTACTCTGCTGTGCTCAGAGAGCACCAGACACCAGAGATGTTGCATTCAAATGCACTTTTCGGTAGGTAGGGGGAGATACAGCAATAAGTGTGTCACCATTGCAAAGCTCACTGGGTGCTGAAGATGCCCAGCAACATCTTTCACTCCTGACTCCTTTCCTGTGGGAGCAGAGTTCAAACGTTCGTGCTTGACTCTGCTGTGCTCAGAGAGCACCAGGCACCAGAGATGTTGGATTCAAATGCACTTTTCGGTAGGAAGGGGGAGATACAGCAATAAGTGTGTCACCTTTGCAAAGCTCACTGAGTGCTGAAGATGCCCAGCAACATCTTTCATTCTTGCCTCTTTTCCTGTGGGAGCAAAGTTCAAACGTTCGTGCTTTACTCTGCTGTGCTCAGAGAGCACCAGACACCAGAGATGTTGGATTCAAATGCACTTTTCGGTAGGAAGGGGGAGATACAGCAATGAGTGTGTCACCATTGCAAAGCTCACTGGGTGCTGAAGTTTCCCAGCAACATCTTTCATACTTGCCCCTTTTATTGTGGGAGCAGAGCTTAAACGTTCGTGCTTTACTCTGCTGTGCTCAGAGAGCACCAGGCACCAGAGATGTTGGATTCAAATGCACTTTTCGGTAGGAAGGGAGGAGGGACAGCTATGTTTGTGTCACCCTGCAAAGCTCACTGTGTGCTGAAGATGTCCAGCAACATCTTTCACTCCTGGCTCTTTTCCTGTGGGAGCAAAGTTCAAACGCTCTTGCTTTACATCGTTCTGCTCAGCCGAGAGCAGGCACCGGAGATGTTGGATTCAAATACACTTTGAGGAGCGAAAGTGAGTAGAGACCTCAATGTGCGTGTCACCCTTTCAACTCTCACTGTGTGCTGAAGACGCCCAGCATCATCTTTCACTCCTGACTCCTTTCCTGTGGGAGCAGAGTTCAAACGTTCGTGCTTTACTCTGCTGTGCTCAGAGAGCACCAGACACCAGAGATGTTGGATTCAAATGCACTTTTCGGTAGGAAGGGGGAGATACAGCAATAAGTGTGTCACCATTGCAAAGCTCACTGGGTGCTGAAGATGCCCAGCAACATCTTTCATTCTTGCCTCTTTTCCTGTGGGAGCAAAGTTCAAACGTTCGTGCTTTACTCTGCTGTGCTCAGAGAGCACCAGACACCAGAGATGTTGGATTCAAATGCACTTTTCGGTAGGAAGGGGGAGATACAGCAATAAGTGTGTCACCATTGCAAAGCTCACTGGGTGCTGAAGATTCCCAGCAACATCTTTCATTCTTGCCCCTTTTCCTGTGGGAGCAAAGTTCAAACGTTCGTGCTTTACTCTGCTGTGCTCAGAGAGCACCAGGCACAGAGATGTTGGATTCAAATGCACTTTTAGGTTGGAAGGGAGGAGGGACAGCTATGTTTGTGTCACCCTGCAAAGCTCACTGTGTGCTGAAGATGTCCAGCAACATCTTTCACTCCTGGCTCTTTTCCTGTGGGAGCAAAGTTCAAACGCTCTTGCTTTACATCGTTCTGCTCAGCCGAGAGCAGGCACCGGAGATGTTGGATTCAAATACACTTTGAGGAACGAAAGTGAGGAGAGACCTCAATGTGCGTGTCACCCTTTCAACTCTCACTGTGTGCTGAAGATGCCCAGCATCATCTTTCACTCCTGACTCCTTTCCTGTGGGAGCAGAGTTCAAACGTTCGTGCTTTACTCTGCTGTGCTCAGAGAGCACCAGACACCAGAGATGTTGGATTCAAATGCACTTTTCGGTAGGAAGGGGGAGATACAGCAATAAGTGTGTCACCATTGCAAAGCTCACTGGGTGCTGAAGATGCCCAGCAACATCTTTCATTCTTGCCTCTTTTCCTGTGGGAGCAAAGTTCAAACGTTCGTGCTTTACTTTGCTGTGCTCAGAGAGCACCAGACACCAGAGATGTTGGATTCAAATGCACTTTTCGGTAGGAAGGGGGAGATAGAGCAATAAGTGTGTCACCATTGCAAAGCTCACTGGGTGCTGAAGATGCCCAGCAACATCTTTCATTCTTGCCTCTTTTCCTGTGGGAGCAAAGTTCAAACGTTCGTGCTTTACTCTGCTGTGCTCAGAGAGCACCAGACACCAGAGATGTTGGATTCAAATGCACTTTTCGGTAGGAAGGGGGAGATACAGCAATAAGTGTGTCACCATTGCAAAGCTCACTGGGTGCTGAAGATTCCCAGCAACATCTTTCATTCTTGCCCCTTTTCCTGTGGGAGCAAAGTTCAAACGTTCGTGCTTTACTCTGCTGTGCTCAGAGAGCACCAGGCACAGAGATGTTGGATTCAAATACACTTTTAGGTTGGAAGGGAGGAGGGACAGCTATGTTTGTGTCACCCTGCAAAGCTCACTGTGTGCTGAAGATGTCCAGCAACATCTTTCACTCCTGGCTCTTTTCCTGTGGGAGCAAAGTTCAAACGCTCTTGCTTTACATCGTTCTGCTCAGCCGAGAGCAGGCACCGGAGATGTTGGATTCAAATACACTTTGAGGAACGAAAGTGAGGAGAGACCTCAATGTGCGTGTCACCCTTTCAACTCTCACTGTGTGCTGAAGACGCCCAGCATCATCTTTCACTCCTGACTCCTTTCCTGTGGGAGCAGAGTTCAAACGTTCGTGCTTTACTCTGCTGTGCTCAGAGAGCACCAGACACCAGAGATGTTGCATTCAAATGCACTTTTCGGTAGGTAGGGGGAGATACAGCAATAAGTGTGTCACCATTGCAAAGCTCACTGGGTGCTGAAGATGCCCAGCAACATCTTTCACTCCTGACTCCTTTCCTGTGGGAGCAGAGTTCAAACGTTCGTGCTTGACTCTGCTGTGCTCAGAGAGCACCAGACACCAGAGATGTTGGATTCAAATGCACTTTTCGGTAGGAAGGGGGAGATACAGCAATAAGTGTGTCACCTTTGCAAAGCTCACTGAGTGCTGAAGATGCCCAGCAACATCTTTCATTCTTGCCTCTTTTCCTGTGGGAGCAAAGTTCAAACGTTCGTGCTTTACTCTGCTGTGCTCAGAGAGCACCAGACACCAGAGATGTTGGATTCAAATGCACTTTTCGGTAGGAAGGGGGAGATACAGCAATGAGTGTGTCACCATTGCAAAGCTCACTGGGTGCTGAAGTTTCCCAGCAACATCTTTCATACTTGCCCCTTTTATTGTGGGAGCAGAGCTTAAACGTTCGTGCTTTACTCTGCTGTGCTCAGAGAGCACCAGGCACCAGAGATGTTGGATTCAAATGCACTTTTCGGTAGGAAGGGAGGAGGGACAGCTATGTTTGTGTCACCCTGCAAAGCTCACTGTGTGCTGAAGATGTCCAGCAACATCTTTCACTCCTGGCTCTTTTCCTGTGGGAGCAAAGTTCAAACGCTCTTGCTTTACATCGTTCTGCTCAGCCGAGAGCAGGCACCGGAGATGTTGGATTCAAATACACTTTGAGGAGCGAAAGTGAGTAGAGACCTCAATGTGCGTGTCACCCTTTCAACTCTCACTGTGTGCTGAAGACGCCCAGCATCATCTTTCACTCCTGACTCCTTTCCTGTGGGAGCAGAGTTCAAACGTTCGTGCTTTACTCTGCTGTGCTCAGAGAGCACCAGACACCAGAGATGTTGGATTCAAATGCACTTTTCGGTAGGAAGGGGGAGATACAGCAATAAGTGTGTCACCATTGCAAAGCTCACTGGGTGCTGAAGATGCCCAGCAACATCTTTCACTCCTGACTCCTTTCCTGTGGGAGCAGAGTTCAAACGTTCGTGCTTGACTCTGCTGTGCTCAGAGAGCACCAGGCACCAGAGATGTTGGATTCAAATGCACTTTTCGGTAGGAAGGGGGAGATACAGCAATAAGTGTGTCACCATTGCAAAGCTCACTGGGTGCTGAAGATGCCCAGCAACATCTTTCATTCTTGCCTCTTTTCCTGTGGGAGCAAAGTTCAAACGTTCGTGCTTTACTCTGCTGTGCTCAGAGAGCACCAGACACCAGAGATGTTGGATTCAAATGCACTTTTCGGTAGGAAGGGGGAGATACAGCAATGAGTGTGTCACCATTGCAAAGCTCACTGGGTGCTGAAGTTTCCCAGCAACATCTTTCATACTTGCCCCTTTTATTGTGGGAGCAGAGCTTAAACGTTCGTGCTTTACTCTGCTGTGCTCAGAGAGCACCAGGCACCAGAGATGTTGGATTCAAATGCACTTTTAGGTTGGAAGGGAGGAGGGACAGCTATGTTTGTGTCACCCTGCAAAGCTCACTGTGTGCTGAAGATGTCCAGCAACATCTTTCACTCCTGGCTCTTTTCCTGTGGGAGCAAAGTTCAAACGCTCTTGCTTTACATCGTTCTGCTCAGCCGAGAGCAGGCACCGGAGATGTTGGATTCAAATACACTTTGAGGAGCGAAAGTGAGTAGAGACCTCAATGTGCGTGTCACCCTTTCAACTCTCACTGTGTGCTGAAGATGCCCAGCATCATCTTTCACTCCTGACTCCTTTCCTGTGGGAGCAGAGTTCAAACGTTCGTGCTTTACTCTGCTGTGCTCAGAGAGCACCAGACACCAGAGATGTTGGATTCAAATGCACTTTTCGGTAGGAAGGGGGAGATACAGCAATAAGTGTGTCACCATTGCAAAGCTCACTGGGTGCTGAAGATGCCCAGCAACATCTTTCATTCTTGCCTCTTTTCCTGTGGGAGCAAAGTTCAAACGTTCGTGCTTTACTCTGCTGTGCTCAGAGAGCACCAGACACCAGAGATGTTGGATTCAAATGCACTTTTCGGTAGGAAGGGGGAGATACAGCAATAAGTGTGTCACCATTGCAAAGCTCACTGGGTGCTGAAGATTCCCAGCAACATCTTTCATTCTTGCCCCTTTTCCTGTGGGAGCAAAGTTCAAACGTTCGTGCTTTACTCTGCTGTGCTCAGAGAGCACCAGGCACAGAGATGTTGGATTCAAATGCACTTTTAGGTTGGAAGGGAGGAGGGACAGCTATGTTTGTGTCACCCTGCAAAGCTCACTGTGTGCTGAAGATGTCCAGCAACATCTTTCACTCCTGGCTCTTTTCCTGTGGGAGCAAAGTTCAAACGCTCTTGCTTTACATCGTTCTGCTCAGCCGAGAGCAGGCACCGGAGATGTTGGATTCAAATACACTTTGAGGAACGAAAGTGAGGAGAGACCTCAATGTGCGTGTCACCCTTTCAACTCTCACTGTGTGCTGAAGACGCCCAGCATCATCTTTCACTCCTGACTCCTTTCCTGTGGGAGCAGAGTTCAAACGTTCGTGCTTTACTCTGCTGTGCTCAGAGAGCACCAGACACCAGAGATGTTGGATTCAAATGCACTTTTCGGTAGGAAGGGGGAGATACAGCAATAAGTGTGTCACCATTGCAAAGCTCACTGGGTGCTGAAGATGCCCAGCAACATCTTTCACTCCTGACTCCTTTCCTGTGGGAGCAGAGTTCAAACGTTCGTGCTTTACTCTGCTGTGCTCAGAGAGCACCAGACACCAGAGATGTTGGATTCAAATGCACTTTTCGGTAGGAAGGGGGAGATACAGCAATAAGTGTGTCACCATTGCAAAGCTCACTGGGTGCTGAAGATGCCCAGCAACATCTTTCATTCTTGCCTCTTTTCCTGTGGGAGCAAAGTTCAAACGTTCGTGCTTTACTCTGCTGTGCTCAGAGAGCACCAGACACCAGAGATGTTGGATTCAAATGCACTTTTCGGTAGGAAGGGGGAGATACAGCAATGAGTGTGTCACCATTGCAAAGCTCACTGGGTGCTGAAGTTTCCCAGCAACATCTTTCATACTTGCCCCTTTTATTGTGGGAGCAGAGCTTAAACGTTCGTGCTTTACTCTGCTGTGCTCAGAGAGCACCAGGCACCAGAGATGTTGGATTCAAATGCACTTTTAGGTTGGAAGGGAGGAGGGACAGCTATGTTTGTGTCACCCTGCAAAGCTCACTGTGTGCTGAAGATGTCCAGCAACATCTTTCACTCCTGGCTCTTTTCCTGTGGGAGCAAAGTTCAAACGCTCTTGCTTTACATCGTTCTGCTCAGCCGAGAGCAGGCACCGGAGATGTTGGATTCAAATACACTTTGAGGAACGAAAGTGAGGAGAGACCTCAATGTGCGTGTCACCCTTTCAACTCTCACTGTGTGCTGAAGATGCCCAGCATCATCTTTCACTCCTGACTCCTTTCCTGTGGGAGCAGAGTTCAAACGTTCGTGCTTTACTCTGCTGTGCTCAGAGAGCACCAGACACCAGAGATGTTGGATTCAAATGCACTTTTCGGTAGGAAGGGGGAGATACAGCAATAAGTGTGTCACCATTGCAAAGCTCACTGGGTGCTGAAGATGCCCAGCAACATCTTTCATTCTTGCCTCTTTTCCTGTGGGAGCAAAGTTCAAACGTTCGTGCTTTACTCTGCTGTGCTCAGAGAGCACCAGACACCAGAGATGTTGGATTCAAATGCACTTTTCGGTAGGAAGGGGGAGATACAGCAATGAGTGTGTCACCATTGCAAAGCTCACTGGGTGCTGAAGTTTCCTTGCAACATCTTTCATACTTGCCCCTTTTATTGTGGGAGCAGAGCTTAAACGTTCGTGCTTTACTCTGCTGTGCTCAGAGAGCACCAGGCACCAGAGATGTTGGATTCAAATGCACTTTTAGGTTGGAAGGGAGGAGGGACAGCTATGTTTGTGTCACCCTGCAAAGCTCACTGTGTGCTGAAGATGTCCAGCAACATCTTTCACTCCTGGCTCTTTTCCTGTGGGAGCAAAGTTCAAACGCTCTTGCTTTACATCGTTCTGCTCAGCCGAGAGCAGGCACCGGAGATGTTGGATTCAAATACACTTTGAGGAACGAAAGTGAGGAGAGACCTCAATGTGCGTGTCACCCTTTCAACTCTCACTGTGTGCTGAAGACGCCCAGCATCATCTTTCACTCCTGACTCCTTTCCTGTGGGAGCAGAGTTCAAACGTTCGTGCTTTACTCTGCTGTGCTCAGAGAGCACCAGACACCAGAGATGTTGGATTCAAATGCACTTTTCGGTAGGAAGGGGGAGATACAGCAATAAGTGTGTCACCATTGCAAAGCTCACTGGGTGCTGAAGATGCCCAGCAACATCTTTCATTCTTGCCTCTTTTCCTGTGGGAGCAAAGTTCAAACGTTCGTGCTTTACTCTGCTGTGCTCAGAGAGCACCAGACACCAGAGATGTTGGATTCAAATGCACTTTTCGGTAGGAAGGGGGAGATACAGCAATAAGTGTGTCACCATTGCAAAGCTCACTGGGTGCTGAAGATGCCCAGCAACATCTTTCATTCTTGCCTCTTTTCCTGTGGGAGCAAAGTTCAAACGTTCGTGCTTTACTCTGCTGTGCTCAGAGAGCACCAGACACCAGAGATGTTGGATTCAAATGCACTTTTCGGTAGGAAGGGGGAGATACAGCAATGAGTGTGTCACCATTGCAAAGCTCACTGGGTGCTGAAGTTTCCCAGCAACATCTTTCATACTTGCCCCTTTTATTGTGGGAGTAGAGCTTAAACGTTCGTGCTTTACTCTGCTGTGCTCAGAGAGCACCAGGCACCAGAGATGTTGGATTCAAATGCACTTTTAGGTTGGAAGGGAGGAGGGACAGCTATGTTTGTGTCACCCTGCAAAGCTCACTGTGTGCTGAAGATGTCCAGCAACATCTTTCACTCCTGGCTCTTTTCCTGTGGGAGCAAAGTTCAAACGCTCTTGCTTTACATCGTTCTGCTCAGCCGAGAGCAGGCACCGGAGATGTTGGATTCAAATACACTTTGAGGAACGAAAGTGAGGAGAGACCTCAATGTGCGTGTCACCCTTTCAACTCTCACTGTGTGCTGAAGACGCCCAGCATCATCTTTCACTCCTGACTCCTTTCCTGTGGGAGCAGAGTTCAAACGTTCGTGCTTTACTCTGCTGTGCTCAGAGAGCACCAGACACCAGAGATGTTGGATTCAAATGCACTTTTCGGTAGGAAGGGGGAGATACAGCAATAAGTGTGTCACCATTGCAAAGCTCACTGGGTGCTGAAGATGCCCAGCAACATCTTTCATTCTTGCCTCTTTTCCTGTGGGAGCAAAGTTCAAACGTTCGTGCTTTACTCTGCTGTGCTCAGAGAGCACCAGACACCAGAGATGTTGGATTCAAATGCACTTTTCGGTAGGAAGGGGGAGATACAGCAATAAGTGTGTCACCATTGCAAAGCTCACTGGGTGCTGAAGATGCCCAGCAACATCTTTCATTCTTGCCTCTTTTCCTGTGGGAGCAAAGTTCAAACGTTCGTGCTTTACTCTGCTGTGCTCAGAGAGCACCAGACACCAGAGATGTTGGATTCAAATGCACTTTTCGGTAGGAAGGGGGAGATACAGCAATGAGTGTGTCACCATTGCAAAGCTCACTGGGTGCTGAAGTTTCCCAGCAACATCTTTCATACTTGCCCCTTTTATTGTGGGAGCAGAGCTTAAACGTTCGTGCTTTACTCTGCTGTGCTCAGAGAGCACCAGGCACCAGAGATGTTGGATTCAAATGCACTTTTAGGTTGGAAGGGAGGAGGGACAGCTATGTTTGTGTCACCCTGCAAAGCTCACTGTGTGCTGAAGATGTCCAGCAACATCTTTCACTCCTGGCTCTTTTCCTGTGGGAGCAAAGTTCAAACGCTCTTGCTTTACATCGTTCTGCTCAGCCGAGAGCAGGCACCGGAGATGTTGGATTCAAATACACTTTGAGGAACGAAAGTGAGGAGAGACCTCAATGTGCGTGTCACCCTTTCAACTCTCACTGTGTGCTGAAGATGCCCAGCATCATCTTTCACTCCTGACTCCTTTCCTGTGGGAGCAGAGTTCAAACGTTCGTGCTTTACTCTGCTGTGCTCAGAGAGCACCAGACACCAGAGATGTTGGATTCAAATGCACTTTTCGGTAGGAAGGGGGAGATACAGCAATAAGTGTGTCACCATTGCAAAGCTCACTGGGTGCTGAAGATGCCCAGCAACATCTTTCATTCTTGCCTCTTTTCCTGTGGGAGCAAAGTTCAAACGTTCGTGCTTTACTCTGCTGTGCTCAGAGAGCACCAGACACCAGAGATGTTGGATTCAAATGCACTTTTCGGTAGGAAGGGGGAGATACAGCAATGAGTGTGTCACCATTGCAAAGCTCACTGGGTGCTGAAGTTTCCTTGCAACATCTTTCATACTTGCCCCTTTTATTGTGGGAGCAGAGCTTAAACGTTCGTGCTTTACTCTGCTGTGCTCAGAGAGCACCAGGCACCAGAGATGTTGGATTCAAATGCACTTTTAGGTTGGAAGGGAGGAGGGACAGCTATGTTTGTGTCACCCTGCAAAGCTCACTGTGTGCTGAAGATGTCCAGCAACATCTTTCACTCCTGGCTCTTTTCCTGTGGGAGCAAAGTTCAAACGCTCTTGCTTTACATCGTTCTGCTCAGCCGAGAGCAGGCACCGGAGATGTTGGATTCAAATACACTTTGAGGAACGAAAGTGAGGAGAGACCTCAATGTGCGTGTCACCCTTTCAACTCTCACTGTGTGCTGAAGACGCCCAGCATCATCTTTCACTCCTGACTCCTTTCCTGTGGGAGCAGAGTTCAAACGTTCCTGCTTTACTCTGCTGTGCTCAGAGAGCACCAGACACCAGAGATGTTGGATTCAAATGCACTTTTCGGTAGGAAGGGGGAGATACAGCAATAAGTGTGTCACCATTGCAAAGCTCACTGGGTGCTGAAGATGCCCAGCAACATCTTTCATTCTTGCCTCTTTTCCTGTGGGAGCAAAGTTCAAACGTTCGTGCTTTACTTTGCTGTGCTCAGAGAGCACCAGACACCAGAGATGTTGGATTCAAATGCACTTTTCGGTAGGAAGGGGGAGATACAGCAATAAGTGTGTCACCATTGCAAAGCTCACTGGGTGCTGAAGATTCCCAGTAACATCTTTCATTCTTGCCTCTTTTCCTGTGGGAGCAAAGTTCAAACGTTCGTGCTTTACTCTCCTGTGCTCAGAGTGCACCAGGCACCAGAGATGTTGGATTCAAATGCACTTTTAGGTTGGAAGGGAGGAGGGACAGCTATGTTTGTGTCACCCTGCAAAGCTCACTGTGTGCTGAAGATGTCCAGCAACATCTTTCACTCCTGGCTCTTTTCCTGTGGGAGCAAAGTTCAAACGCTCTTGCTTTACATCGTTCTGCTCAGCCGAGAGCAGGCACCGGAGATGTTGGATTCAAATACACTTTGAGGAACGAAAGTGAGGAGAGACCTCAATGTGCGTGTCACCCTTTCAACTCTCACTGTGTGCTGAAGACGCCCAGCATCATCTTTCACTCCTGACTCCTTTCCTGTGGGAGCAGAGTTCAAACGTTCGTGCTTTACTCTGCTGTGCTCAGAGAGCACCAGACACCAGAGGTGTTGGATTCAAATGCACTTTTCGGTAGGAAGGGGGAGATACAGCAATAAGTGTGTCACCATTGCAAAGCTCACTGGGTGCTGAAGATGCCCAGCAACATCTTTCATTCTTGCCTCTTTTCCTGTGGGAGCAAAGTTCAAACGTTCGTGCTTTACTCTGCTGTGCTCAGAGAGCACCAGACACCAGAGATGTTGGATTCAAATGCACTTTTCGGTAGGAAGGGGGAGATACAGCAATAAGTGTGTCACCATTGCAAAGCTCACTGGGTGCTGAAGATTCCCAGCAACATCTTTCATTCTTGCCCCTTTTCCTGTGGGAGCAAAGTTCAAACGTTCGTGCTTTACTCTGCTGTGCTCAGAGAGCACCAGGCACAGAGATGTTGGATTCAAATGCACTTTTAGGTTGGAAGGGAGGAGGGACAGCTATGTTTGTGTCACCCTGCAAAGCTCACTGTGTGCTGAAGATGTCCAGCAACATCTTTCACTCCTGGCTCTTTTCCTGTGGGAGCAAAGTTCAAACGCTCTTGCTTTACATCGTTCTGCTCAGCCGAGAGAAGGCACCGGAGATGTTGGATTCAAATACACTTTGAGGAACGAAAGTGAGGAGAGACCTCAATGTGCGTGTCACCCTTTCAACTCTCACTGTGTGCTGAAGACGCCCAGCATCATCTTTCACTCTTGACTCCTTTCCTGTGGGAGCAGAGTTCAAACGTTCGTGCTTTACTCTGCTGTGCTCAGAGAGCACCAGACACCAGAGATGTTGGATTCAAATGCACTTTTCGGTAGGAAGGGGGAGATACAGCAATAAGTGTGTCACCATTGCAAAGCTCACTGGGTGCTGAAGATGCCCAGCAACATCTTTCACTCCTGACTCCTTTCCTGTGGGAGCAGAGTTCAAACGTTCGTGCTTGACTCTGCTGTGCTCAGAGAGCACCAGGCACCAGAGATGTTGGATTCAAATGCACTTTTCGGTAGGAAGGGGGAGATACAGCAATAAGTGTGTCACCATTGCAAAGCTCACTGGGTGCTGAAGATGCCCAGCAACATCTTTCATTCTTGCCTCTTTTCCTGTGGGAGCAAAGTTCAAACGTTCGTGCTTTACTCTGCTGTGCTCAGAGAGCACCAGACACCAGAGATGTTGGATTCAAATGCACTTTTCGGTAGGAAGGGGGAGATACAGCAATGAGTGTGTCACCATTGCAAAGCTCACTGGGTGCTGAAGTTTCCCAGCAACATCTTTCATACTTGCCCCTTTTATTGTGGGAGCAGAGCTTAAACGTTCGTGCTTTACTCTCCTGTGCTCAGAGTGCACCAGGCACCAGAGATGTTGGATTCAAATGCACTTTTAGGTTGGAAGGGAGGAGGGACAGCTATGTTTGTGTCACCCTGCAAAGCTCACTGTGTGCTGAAGATGTCCAGCAACATCTTTCACTCCTGGCTCTTTTCCTGTGGGAGCAAAGTTCAAACGCTCTTGCTTTACATCGTTCTGCTCAGCCGAGAGCAGGCACCGGAGATGTTGGATTCAAATACACTTTGAGGAACGAAAGTGAGGAGAGACCTCAATGTGCGTGTCACCCTTTCAACTCTCACTGTGTGCTGAAGATGCCCAGCATCATCTTTCACTCCTGACTCCTTTCCTGTGGGAGCAGAGTTCAAACGTTCGTGCTTTACTCTGCTGTGCTCAGAGAGCACCAGACACCAGAGATGTTGGATTCAAATGCACTTTTCGGTAGGAAGGGGGAGATACAGCAATAAGTGTGTCACCATTGCAAAGCTCACTGGGTGCTGAAGATGCCCAGCAACATCTTTCATTCTTGCCTCTTTTCCTGTGGGAGCAAAGTTCAAACGTTCGTGCTTTACTCTCCTGTGCTCAGAGTGCACCAGGCACCAGAGATGTTGGATTCAAATGCACTTTTAGGTTGGAAGGGAGGAGGGACAGCTATGTTTGTGTCACCCTGCAAAGCTCACTGTGTGCTGAAGATGTCCAGCAACATCTTTCACTCCTGGCTCTTTTCCTGTGGGAGCAAAGTTCAAACGCTCTTGCTTTACATCGTTCTGCTCAGCCGAGAGCAGGCACCGGAGATGTTGGATTCAAATACACTTTGAGGAACGAAAGTGAGGAGAGACCTCAATGTGCGTGTCACCCTTTCAACTCTCACTGTGTGCTGAAGACGCCCAGCATCATCTTTCACTCCTGACTCCTTTCCTGTGGGAGCAGAGTTCAAACGTTCCTGCTTTACTCTGCTGTGCTCAGAGAGCACCAGACACCAGAGATGTTGCATTCAAATGCACTTTTCGGTAGGAAGGGGGAGATACAGCAATAAGTGTGTCACCATTGCAAAGCTCACTGGGTGCTGAAGATGCCCAGCAACATCTTTCATTCTTGCCTCTTTTCCTGTGGGAGCAAAGTTCAAACGTTCGTGCTTTACTCTGCTGTGCTCAGAGAGCACCAGACACCAGAGATGTTGGATTCAAATGCACTTTTCGGTAGGAAGGGGGAGATACAGCAATAAGTGTGTCACCATTGCAAAGCTCACTGGGTGCTGAAGATTCCCAGCAACATCTTTCATTCTTGCCCCTTTTCCTGTGGGAGCAAAGTTCAAACGTTCGTGCTTTACTCTGCTGTGCTCAGAGAGCACCAGGCACAGAGATGTTGGATTCAAATACACTTTTAGGTTGGAAGGGAGGAGGGACAGCTATGTTTGTGTCACCCTGCAAAGCTCACTGTGTGCTGAAGATGTCCAGCAACATCTTTCACTCCTGGCTCTTTTCCTGTGGGAGCAAAGTTCAAACGCTCTTGCTTTACATCGTTCTGCTCAGCCGAGAGCAGGCACCGGAGATGTTGGATTCAAATACACTTTGAGGAACGAAAGTGAGGAGAGACCTCAATGTGCGTGTCACCCTTTCAACTCTCACTGTGTGCTGAAGACGCCCAGCATCATCTTTCACTCCTGACTCCTTTCCTGTGGGAGCAGAGTTCAAACGTTCGTGCTTTACTCTGCTGTGCTCAGAGAGCACCAGACACCAGAGATGTTGCATTCAAATGCACTTTTCGGTAGGTAGGGGGAGATACAGCAATAAGTGTGTCACCATTGCAAAGCTCACTGGGTGCTGAAGATGCCCAGCAACATCTTTCACTCCTGACTCCTTTCCTGTGGGAGCAGAGTTCAAACGTTCGTGCTTGACTCTGCTGTGCTCAGAGAGCACCAGGCACCAGAGATGTTGGATTCAAATGCACTTTTCGGTAGGAAGGGGGAGATACAGCAATAAGTGTGTCACCTTTGCAAAGCTCACTGAGTGCTGAAGATGCCCAGCAACATCTTTCATTCTTGCCTCTTTTCCTGTGGGAGCAAAGTTCAAACGTTCGTGCTTTACTCTGCTGTGCTCAGAGAGCACCAGACACCAGAGATGTTGGATTCAAATGCACTTTTCGGTAGGAAGGGGGAGATACAGCAATGAGTGTGTCACCTTTGCAAAGCTCACTGGGTGCTGAAGTTTCCCAGCAACATCTTTCATACTTGCCCCTTTTATTGTGGGAGCAGAGCTTAAACGTTCGTGCTTTACTCTGCTGTGCTCAGAGAGCACCAGGCACCAGAGATGTTGGATTCAAATGCACTTTTCGGTAGGAAGGGAGGAGGGACAGCTATGTTTGTGTCACCCTGCAAAGCTCACTGTGTGCTGAAGATGTCCAGCAACATCTTTCACTCCTGGCTCTTTTCCTGTGGGAGCAAAGTTCAAACGCTCTTGCTTTACATCGTTCTGCTCAGCCGAGAGCAGGCACCGGAGATGTTGGATTCAAATACACTTTGAGGAGCGAAAGTGAGTAGAGACCTCAATGTGCGTGTCACCCTTTCAACTCTCACTGTGTGCTGAAGACGCCCAGCATCATCTTTCACTCCTGACTCCTTTCCTGTGGGAGCAGAGTTCAAACGTTCGTGCTTTACTCTGCTGTGCTCAGAGAGCACCAGACACCAGAGATGTTGGATTCAAATGCACTTTTCGGTAGGAAGGGGGAGATACAGCAATAAGTGTGTCACCATTGCAAAGCTCACTGGGTGCTGAAGATGCCCAGCAACATCTTTCATTCTTGCCTCTTTTCCTGTGGGAGCAAAGTTCAAACGTTCGTGCTTTACTCTGCTGTGCTCAGAGAGCACCAGACACCAGAGATGTTGGATTCAAATGCACTTTTCGGTAGGAAGGGGGAGATACAGCAATAAGTGTGTCACCATTGCAAAGCTCACTGGGTGCTGAAGATTCCCAGCAACATCTTTCATTCTTGCCCCTTTTCCTGTGGGAGCAAAGTTCAAACGTTCGTGCTTTACTCTGCTGTGCTCAGAGAGCACCAGGCACAGAGATGTTGGATTCAAATGCACTTTTAGGTTGGAAGGGAGGAGGGACAGCTATGTTTGTGTCACCCTGCAAAGCTCACTGTGTGCTGAAGATGTCCAGCAACATCTTTCACTCCTGGCTCTTTTCCTGTGGGAGCAAAGTTCAAACGCTCTTGCTTTACATCGTTCTGCTCAGCCGAGAGCAGGCACCGGAGATGTTGGATTCAAATACACTTTGAGGAACGAAAGTGAGGAGAGACCTCAATGTGCGTGTCACCCTTTCAACTCTCACTGTGTGCTGAAGATGCCCAGCATCATCTTTCACTCCTGACTCCTTTCCTGTGGGAGCAGAGTTCAAACGTTCGTGCTTTACTCTGCTGTGCTCAGAGAGCACCAGACACCAGAGATGTTGGATTCAAATGCACTTTTCGGTAGGAAGGGGGAGATACAGCAATAAGTGTGTCACCATTGCAAAGCTCACTGGGTGCTGAAGATGCCCAGCAACATCTTTCATTCTTGCCTCTTTTCCTGTGGGAGCAAAGTTCAAACGTTCGTGCTTTACTTTGCTGTGCTCAGAGAGCACCAGACACCAGAGATGTTGGATTCAAATGCACTTTTCGGTAGGAAGGGGGAGATAGAGCAATAAGTGTGTCACCATTGCAAAGCTCACTGGGTGCTGAAGATGCCCAGCAACATCTTTCATTCTTGCCTCTTTTCCTGTGGGAGCAAAGTTCAAACGTTCGTGCTTTACTCTGCTGTGCTCAGAGAGCACCAGACACCAGAGATGTTGGATTCAAATGCACTTTTCGGTAGGAAGGGGGAGATACAGCAATAAGTGTGTCACCATTGCAAAGCTCACTGGGTGCTGAAGATTCCCAGCAACATCTTTCATTCTTGCCCCTTTTCCTGTGGGAGCAAAGTTCAAACGTTCGTGCTTTACTCTGCTGTGCTCAGAGAGCACCAGGCACAGAGATGTTGGATTCAAATACACTTTTAGGTTGGAAGGGAGGAGGGACAGCTATGTTTGTGTCACCCTGCAAAGCTCACTGTGTGCTGAAGATGTCCAGCAACATCTTTCACTCCTGGCTCTTTTCCTGTGGGAGCAAAGTTCAAACGCTCTTGCTTTACATCGTTCTGCTCAGCCGAGAGCAGGCACCGGAGATGTTGGATTCAAATACACTTTGAGGAACGAAAGTGAGGAGAGACCTCAATGTGCGTGTCACCCTTTCAACTCTCACTGTGTGCTGAAGACGCCCAGCATCATCTTTCACTCCTGACTCCTTTCCTGTGGGAGCAGAGTTCAAACGTTCGTGCTTTACTCTGCTGTGCTCAGAGAGCACCAGACACCAGAGATGTTGCATTCAAATGCACTTTTCGGTAGGTAGGGGGAGATACAGCAATAAGTGTGTCACCATTGCAAAGCTCACTGGGTGCTGAAGATGCCCAGCAACATCTTTCACTCCTGACTCCTTTCCTGTGGGAGCAGAGTTCAAACGTTCGTGCTTGACTCTGCTGTGCTCAGAGAGCACCAGACACCAGAGATGTTGGATTCAAATGCACTTTTCGGTAGGAAGGGGGAGATACAGCAATAAGTGTGTCACCTTTGCAAAGCTCACTGAGTGCTGAAGATGCCCAGCAACATCTTTCATTCTTGCCTCTTTTCCTGTGGGAGCAAAGTTCAAACGTTCGTGCTTTACTCTGCTGTGCTCAGAGAGCACCAGACACCAGAGATGTTGGATTCAAATGCACTTTTCGGTAGGAAGGGGGAGATACAGCAATGAGTGTGTCACCATTGCAAAGCTCACTGGGTGCTGAAGTTTCCCAGCAACATCTTTCATACTTGCCCCTTTTATTGTGGGAGCAGAGCTTAAACGTTCGTGCTTTACTCTGCTGTGCTCAGAGAGCACCAGGCACCAGAGATGTTGGATTCAAATGCACTTTTCGGTAGGAAGGGAGGAGGGACAGCTATGTTTGTGTCACCCTGCAAAGCTCACTGTGTGCTGAAGATGTCCAGCAACATCTTTCACTCCTGGCTCTTTTCCTGTGGGAGCAAAGTTCAAACGCTCTTGCTTTACATCGTTCTGCTCAGCCGAGAGCAGGCACCGGAGATGTTGGATTCAAATACACTTTGAGGAGCGAAAGTGAGTAGAGACCTCAATGTGCGTGTCACCCTTTCAACTCTCACTGTGTGCTGAAGACGCCCAGCATCATCTTTCACTCCTGACTCCTTTCCTGTGGGAGCAGAGTTCAAACGTTCGTGCTTTACTCTGCTGTGCTCAGAGAGCACCAGACACCAGAGATGTTGGATTCAAATGCACTTTTCGGTAGGAAGGGGGAGATACAGCAATAAGTGTGTCACCATTGCAAAGCTCACTGGGTGCTGAAGATGCCCAGCAACATCTTTCACTCCTGACTCCTTTCCTGTGGGAGCAGAGTTCAAACGTTCGTGCTTGACTCTGCTGTGCTCAGAGAGCACCAGGCACCAGAGATGTTGGATTCAAATGCACTTTTCGGTAGGAAGGGGGAGATACAGCAATAAGTGTGTCACCATTGCAAAGCTCACTGGGTGCTGAAGATGCCCAGCAACATCTTTCATTCTTGCCTCTTTTCCTGTGGGAGCAAAGTTCAAACGTTCGTGCTTTACTCTGCTGTGCTCAGAGAGCACCAGACACCAGAGATGTTGGATTCAAATGCACTTTTCGGTAGGAAGGGGGAGATACAGCAATGAGTGTGTCACCATTGCAAAGCTCACTGGGTGCTGAAGTTTCCCAGCAACATCTTTCATACTTGCCCCTTTTATTGTGGGAGCAGAGCTTAAACGTTCGTGCTTTACTCTGCTGTGCTCAGAGAGCACCAGGCACCAGAGATGTTGGATTCAAATGCACTTTTAGGTTGGAAGGGAGGAGGGACAGCTATGTTTGTGTCACCCTGCAAAGCTCACTGTGTGCTGAAGATGTCCAGCAACATCTTTCACTCCTGGCTCTTTTCCTGTGGGAGCAAAGTTCAAACGCTCTTGCTTTACATCGTTCTGCTCAGCCGAGAGCAGGCACCGGAGATGTTGGATTCAAATACACTTTGAGGAGCGAAAGTGAGTAGAGACCTCAATGTGCGTGTCACCCTTTCAACTCTCACTGTGTGCTGAAGATGCCCAGCATCATCTTTCACTCCTGACTCCTTTCCTGTGGGAGCAGAGTTCAAACGTTCGTGCTTTACTCTGCTGTGCTCAGAGAGCACCAGACACCAGAGATGTTGGATTCAAATGCACTTTTCGGTAGGAAGGGGGAGATACAGCAATAAGTGTGTCACCATTGCAAAGCTCACTGGGTGCTGAAGATGCCCAGCAACATCTTTCATTCTTGCCTCTTTTCCTGTGGGAGCAAAGTTCAAACGTTCGTGCTTTACTCTGCTGTGCTCAGAGAGCACCAGACACCAGAGATGTTGGATTCAAATGCACTTTTCGGTAGGAAGGGGGAGATACAGCAATAAGTGTGTCACCATTGCAAAGCTCACTGGGTGCTGAAGATTCCCAGCAACATCTTTCATTCTTGCCCCTTTTCCTGTGGGAGCAAAGTTCAAACGTTCGTGCTTTACTCTGCTGTGCTCAGAGAGCACCAGGCACAGAGATGTTGGATTCAAATGCACTTTTAGGTTGGAAGGGAGGAGGGACAGCTATGTTTGTGTCACCCTGCAAAGCTCACTGTGTGCTGAAGATGTCCAGCAACATCTTTCACTCCTGGCTCTTTTCCTGTGGGAGCAAAGTTCAAACGCTCTTGCTTTACATCGTTCTGCTCAGCCGAGAGCAGGCACCGGAGATGTTGGATTCAAATACACTTTGAGGAACGAAAGTGAGGAGAGACCTCAATGTGCGTGTCACCCTTTCAACTCTCACTGTGTGCTGAAGACGCCCAGCATCATCTTTCACTCCTGACTCCTTTCCTGTGGGAGCAGAGTTCAAACGTTCGTGCTTTACTCTGCTGTGCTCAGAGAGCACCAGACACCAGAGATGTTGGATTCAAATGCACTTTTCGGTAGGAAGGGGGAGATACAGCAATAAGTGTGTCACCATTGCAAAGCTCACTGGGTGCTGAAGATGCCCAGCAACATCTTTCACTCCTGACTCCTTTCCTGTGGGAGCAGAGTTCAAACGTTCGTGCTTTACTCTGCTGTGCTCAGAGAGCACCAGACACCAGAGATGTTGGATTCAAATGCACTTTTCGGTAGGAAGGGGGAGATACAGCAATAAGTGTGTCACCATTGCAAAGCTCACTGGGTGCTGAAGATGCCCAGCAACATCTTTCATTCTTGCCTCTTTTCCTGTGGGAGCAAAGTTCAAACGTTCGTGCTTTACTCTGCTGTGCTCAGAGAGCACCAGACACCAGAGATGTTGGATTCAAATGCACTTTTCGGTAGGAAGGGGGAGATACAGCAATGAGTGTGTCACCATTGCAAAGCTCACTGGGTGCTGAAGTTTCCCAGCAACATCTTTCATACTTGCCCCTTTTATTGTGGGAGCAGAGCTTAAACGTTCGTGCTTTACTCTGCTGTGCTCAGAGAGCACCAGGCACCAGAGATGTTGGATTCAAATGCACTTTTAGGTTGGAAGGGAGGAGGGACAGCTATGTTTGTGTCACCCTGCAAAGCTCACTGTGTGCTGAAGATGTCCAGCAACATCTTTCACTCCTGGCTCTTTTCCTGTGGGAGCAAAGTTCAAACGCTCTTGCTTTACATCGTTCTGCTCAGCCGAGAGCAGGCACCGGAGATGTTGGATTCAAATACACTTTGAGGAACGAAAGTGAGGAGAGACCTCAATGTGCGTGTCACCCTTTCAACTCTCACTGTGTGCTGAAGATGCCCAGCATCATCTTTCACTCCTGACTCCTTTCCTGTGGGAGCAGAGTTCAAACGTTCGTGCTTTACTCTGCTGTGCTCAGAGAGCACCAGACACCAGAGATGTTGGATTCAAATGCACTTTTCGGTAGGAAGGGGGAGATACAGCAATAAGTGTGTCACCATTGCAAAGCTCACTGGGTGCTGAAGATGCCCAGCAACATCTTTCATTCTTGCCTCTTTTCCTGTGGGAGCAAAGTTCAAACGTTCGTGCTTTACTCTGCTGTGCTCAGAGAGCACCAGACACCAGAGATGTTGGATTCAAATGCACTTTTCGGTAGGAAGGGGGAGATACAGCAATGAGTGTGTCACCATTGCAAAGCTCACTGGGTGCTGAAGTTTCCTTGCAACATCTTTCATACTTGCCCCTTTTATTGTGGGAGCAGAGCTTAAACGTTCGTGCTTTACTCTGCTGTGCTCAGAGAGCACCAGGCACCAGAGATGTTGGATTCAAATGCACTTTTAGGTTGGAAGGGAGGAGGGACAGCTATGTTTGTGTCACCCTGCAAAGCTCACTGTGTGCTGAAGATGTCCAGCAACATCTTTCACTCCTGGCTCTTTTCCTGTGGGAGCAAAGTTCAAACGCTCTTGCTTTACATCGTTCTGCTCAGCCGAGAGCAGGCACCGGAGATGTTGGATTCAAATACACTTTGAGGAACGAAAGTGAGGAGAGACCTCAATGTGCGTGTCACCCTTTCAACTCTCACTGTGTGCTGAAGACGCCCAGCATCATCTTTCACTCCTGACTCCTTTCCTGTGGGAGCAGAGTTCAAACGTTCGTGCTTTACTCTGCTGTGCTCAGAGAGCACCAGACACCAGAGATGTTGGATTCAAATGCACTTTTCGGTAGGAAGGGGGAGATACAGCAATAAGTGTGTCACCATTGCAAAGCTCACTGGGTGCTGAAGATGCCCAGCAACATCTTTCATTCTTGCCTCTTTTCCTGTGGGAGCAAAGTTCAAACGTTCGTGCTTTACTCTGCTGTGCTCAGAGAGCACCAGACACCAGAGATGTTGGATTCAAATGCACTTTTCGGTAGGAAGGGGGAGATACAGCAATAAGTGTGTCACCATTGCAAAGCTCACTGGGTGCTGAAGATGCCCAGCAACATCTTTCATTCTTGCCTCTTTTCCTGTGGGAGCAAAGTTCAAACGTTCGTGCTTTACTCTGCTGTGCTCAGAGAGCACCAGACACCAGAGATGTTGGATTCAAATGCACTTTTCGGTAGGAAGGGGGAGATACAGCAATGAGTGTGTCACCATTGCAAAGCTCACTGGGTGCTGAAGTTTCCCAGCAACATCTTTCATACTTGCCCCTTTTATTGTGGGAGCAGAGCTTAAACGTTCGTGCTTTACTCTGCTGTGCTCAGAGAGCACCAGGCACCAGAGATGTTGGATTCAAATGCACTTTTAGGTTGGAAGGGAGGAGGGACAGCTATGTTTGTGTCACCCTGCAAAGCTCACTGTGTGCTGAAGATGTCCAGCAACATCTTTCACTCCTGGCTCTTTTCCTGTGGGAGCAAAGTTCAAACGCTCTTGCTTTACATCGTTCTGCTCAGCCGAGAGCAGGCACCGGAGATGTTGGATTCAAATACACTTTGAGGAACGAAAGTGAGGAGAGACCTCAATGTGCGTGTCACCCTTTCAACTCTCACTGTGTGCTGAAGACGCCCAGCATCATCTTTCACTCCTGACTCCTTTCCTGTGGGAGCAGAGTTCAAACGTTCGTGCTTTACTCTGCTGTGCTCAGAGAGCACCAGACACCAGAGATGTTGGATTCAAATGCACTTTTCGGTAGGAAGGGGGAGATACAGCAATAAGTGTGTCACCATTGCAAAGCTCACTGGGTGCTGAAGATGCCCAGCAACATCTTTCATTCTTGCCTCTTTTCCTGTGGGAGCAAAGTTCAAACGTTCGTGCTTTACTCTGCTGTGCTCAGAGAGCACCAGACACCAGAGATGTTGGATTCAAATGCACTTTTCGGTAGGAAGGGGGAGATACAGCAATAAGTGTGTCACCATTGCAAAGCTCACTGGGTGCTGAAGATGCCCAGCAACATCTTTCATTCTTGCCTCTTTTCCTGTGGGAGCAAAGTTCAAACGTTCGTGCTTTACTCTGCTGTGCTCAGAGAGCACCAGACACCAGAGATGTTGGATTCAAATGCACTTTTCGGTAGGAAGGGGGAGATACAGCAATGAGTGTGTCACCATTGCAAAGCTCACTGGGTGCTGAAGTTTCCCAGCAACATCTTTCATACTTGCCCCTTTTATTGTGGGAGCAGAGCTTAAACGTTCGTGCTTTACTCTGCTGTGCTCAGAGAGCACCAGGCACCAGAGATGTTGGATTCAAATGCACTTTTAGGTTGGAAGGGAGGAGGGACAGCTATGTTTGTGTCACCCTGCAAAGCTCACTGTGTGCTGAAGATGTCCAGCAACATCTTTCACTCCTGGCTCTTTTCCTGTGGGAGCAAAGTTCAAACGCTCTTGCTTTACATCGTTCTGCTCAGCCGAGAGCAGGCACCGGAGATGTTGGATTCAAATACACTTTGAGGAACGAAAGTGAGGAGAGACCTCAATGTGCGTGTCACCCTTTCAACTCTCACTGTGTGCTGAAGATGCCCAGCATCATCTTTCACTCCTGACTCCTTTCCTGTGGGAGCAGAGTTCAAACGTTCGTGCTTTACTCTGCTGTGCTCAGAGAGCACCAGACACCAGAGATGTTGGATTCAAATGCACTTTTCGGTAGGAAGGGGGAGATACAGCAATAAGTGTGTCACCATTGCAAAGCTCACTGGGTGCTGAAGATGCCCAGCAACATCTTTCATTCTTGCCTCTTTTCCTGTGGGAGCAAAGTTCAAACGTTCGTGCTTTACTCTGCTGTGCTCAGAGAGCACCAGACACCAGAGATGTTGGATTCAAATGCACTTTTCGGTAGGAAGGGGGAGATACAGCAATGAGTGTGTCACCATTGCAAAGCTCACTGGGTGCTGAAGTTTCCTTGCAACATCTTTCATACTTGCCCCTTTTATTGTGGGAGCAGAGCTTAAACGTTCGTGCTTTACTCTGCTGTGCTCAGAGAGCACCAGGCACCAGAGATGTTGGATTCAAATGCACTTTTAGGTTGGAAGGGAGGAGGGACAGCTATGTTTGTGTCACCCTGCAAAGCTCACTGTGTGCTGAAGATGTCCAGCAACATCTTTCACTCCTGGCTCTTTTCCTGTGGGAGCAAAGTTCAAACGCTCTTGCTTTACATCGTTCTGCTCAGCCGAGAGCAGGCACCGGAGATGTTGGATTCAAATACACTTTGAGGAACGAAAGTGAGGAGAGACCTCAATGTGCGTGTCACCCTTTCAACTCTCACTGTGTGCTGAAGACGCCCAGCATCATCTTTCACTCCTGACTCCTTTCCTGTGGGAGCAGAGTTCAAACGTTCCTGCTTTACTCTGCTGTGCTCAGAGAGCACCAGACACCAGAGATGTTGGATTCAAATGCACTTTTCGGTAGGAAGGGGGAGATACAGCAATAAGTGTGTCACCATTGCAAAGCTCACTGGGTGCTGAAGATGCCCAGCAACATCTTTCATTCTTGCCTCTTTTCCTGTGGGAGCAAAGTTCAAACGTTCGTGCTTTACTTTGCTGTGCTCAGAGAGCACCAGACACCAGAGATGTTGGATTCAAATGCACTTTTCGGTAGGAAGGGGGAGATACAGCAATAAGTGTGTCACCATTGCAAAGCTCACTGGGTGCTGAAGATTCCCAGTAACATCTTTCATTCTTGCCTCTTTTCCTGTGGGAGCAAAGTTCAAACGTTCGTGCTTTACTCTCCTGTGCTCAGAGTGCACCAGGCACCAGAGATGTTGGATTCAAATGCACTTTTAGGTTGGAAGGGAGGAGGGACAGCTATGTTTGTGTCACCCTGCAAAGCTCACTGTGTGCTGAAGATGTCCAGCAACATCTTTCACTCCTGGCTCTTTTCCTGTGGGAGCAAAGTTCAAACGCTCTTGCTTTACATCGTTCTGCTCAGCCGAGAGCAGGCACCGGAGATGTTGGATTCAAATACACTTTGAGGAACGAAAGTGAGGAGAGACCTCAATGTGCGTGTCACCCTTTCAACTCTCACTGTGTGCTGAAGACGCCCAGCATCATCTTTCACTCCTGACTCCTTTCCTGTGGGAGCAGAGTTCAAACGTTCGTGCTTTACTCTGCTGTGCTCAGAGAGCACCAGACACCAGAGGTGTTGGATTCAAATGCACTTTTCGGTAGGAAGGGGGAGATACAGCAATAAGTGTGTCACCATTGCAAAGCTCACTGGGTGCTGAAGATGCCCAGCAACATCTTTCATTCTTGCCTCTTTTCCTGTGGGAGCAAAGTTCAAACGTTCGTGCTTTACTCTGCTGTGCTCAGAGAGCACCAGACACCAGAGATGTTGGATTCAAATGCACTTTTCGGTAGGAAGGGGGAGATACAGCAATAAGTGTGTCACCATTGCAAAGCTCACTGGGTGCTGAAGATTCCCAGCAACATCTTTCATTCTTGCCCCTTTTCCTGTGGGAGCAAAGTTCAAACGTTCGTGCTTGACTCTGCTGTGCTCAGAGAGCACCAGGCACAGAGATGTTGGATTCAAATACACTTTTAGGTTGGAAGGGAGGAGGGACAGCTATGTTTGTGTCACCCTGCAAAGCTCACTGTGTGCTGAAGATGTCCAGCAACATCTTTCACTCCTGGCTCTTTTCCTGTGGGAGCAAAGTTCAAACGCTCTTGCTTTACATCGTTCTGCTCAGCCGAGAGCAGGCACCGGAGATGTTGGATTCAAATACACTTTGAGGAACGAAAGTGAGGAGAGACCTCAATGTGCGTGTCACCCTTTCAACTCTCACTGTGTGCTGAAGACGCCCAGCATCATCTTTCACTCCTGACTCCTTTCCTGTGGGAGCAGAGTTCAAACGTTCGTGCTTTACTCTGCTGTGCTCAGAGAGCACCAGACACCAGAGATGTTGCATTCAAATGCACTTTTCGGTAGGTAGGGGGAGATACAGCAATAAGTGTGTCACCATTGCAAAGCTCACTGGGTGCTGAAGATGCCCAGCAACATCTTTCACTCCTGACTCCTTTCCTGTGGGAGCAGAGTTCAAACGTTCGTGCTTGACTCTGCTGTGCTCAGAGAGCACCAGACACCAGAGATGTTGGATTCAAATGCACTTTTCGGTAGGAAGGGGGAGATACAGCAATAAGTGTGTCACCTTTGCAAAGCTCACTGAGTGCTGAAGATGCCCAGCAACATCTTTCATTCTTGCCTCTTTTCCTGTGGGAGCAAAGTTCAAACGTTCGTGCTTTACTCTGCTGTGCTCAGAGAGCACCAGACACCAGAGATG